>NC_028640.1:75698693-75700706 GCF_001406875.1 Solanum pennellii | reverse complement strand
GCTTTATACAAAAACAGAAACACAATATATACACTTCTGTTGTATAAAGCTAGAGAAAATTGTATTTCACTGCAATTGTATAATTCGCAATTGTATAATTCGTTGGCCTTTTTCTCTGCAATATTTGTATAAAATTTGCATTTGTCTACAATTGAATTGAAGTAAAATGTTTGTAAATTGTATAATTAAGTGTATAACACGAAGATATATGTTTTTGCATGTGTATATACAATTTTCTCTCGTTTTATACAAAATAGAAACAGAATTTATACACTTATGTGTATAAAGCGAGAGAGGCGAGCAGAGGGAGAGTGGAGAGCGAAAATGGGAGAGTGGCGAGCGAGATTTTTGGGAGAGAGGCGCCTGACAAACTTTGACTAACGTTTGCTATGGAGCACAATTAAATCAAACCCTAGCTACTCCATTGATTTTAGGTTATTAGTTTGCTATTATATATAATTTTCCCAAAAAAATAAATATGTTTAAAATTGTGATTTTCAATGCGGGCTTCAAATACCAACAGATAAATTAAAAAAAGTAGAAAGATTGTGGTCCTCAATGTGTAGGTATATCATGAATGTGTTGGTATATCATGTCTTGTATATATGGGAGGAAAATAAACTACACTTCTATTAGGACACGACTTATTCGTACATTGAATAATAATAATAATAATAATAATAATAATAATTATTATATATGCTAATAATGGACGGTATAAAATTGAGTCAAATAAAAAAAATTAAATAAATGACTAAAAATTAAAGGATATATGAACAAAAAGTATAACGGAAGATAGATCGAATGTTATGAAATTTTTTTTGGACTTTTTCCCCACAATTTTTTAAATTTTTTTTGGGTGGGTGGATGGGGATCCTGGTTATTAATAACGTGAGGGTGATTGCATATTCGACAAATAAGAAGGATAGGGACATAGCAATGATAATATAATTGAGAATGAAATATGCAAGTTGAAATGGTCCTAGCAACTAGTACTCTTTAATTGTCCATTGCTCTATATACTTGTTTGTTCACATTGTTAGTAGTATTTTATTGAGAACCGGCTTTTTTTATGTTTGATATTCATATTAGAGTCTGACCAAATTCAAATTCATGGTTGGAAGACCTACATTGGAATAAAAACGCTTCCTAACAAAAGTTACTCCATACCTAGAGAGATAAAAGCTACTCTATACCTAGAAGTATTCAAAATCAAGACCTCCAATTAAGAATAAAAGAATATTTTTCACTATATCATAACCCTCGTTGATAGAGCTGGCTAGACTAGTGGCCTAGCTAGCCTTAAATGTTCTTGTAATTTACCCCATAAAGTTTGGCCATGTTGGCTGAACATTTGATGCACTTTTGCTGGATTTTGGTCCCTATTTGTTCTCTGTTTCTAATTGTTAGTGTATTATAAGTGGCGGAGTTAATTTTTTCTTTAGGATGTTTAAAATATGAAAAAGTAATGTGTACTATATATACTTAGCAAATAATTTTAATATTATATAAATAATATAATTTTTCGTGAATCCTATCAGTTTCTGCCCCTACCACTGCTATTATTATGTATGTTCCTGATTTTGCCAATTGTGATTTGGGCTCCACTTTTTTCATACTTCAAATGTCTGGTCGGAGTCCTCAGGGTGGTTGTTACTATTCATTCTGGTCCATTAATTCACTCAAATTTTTGAGTTCTTGAAAATTGATTGATCACAAGTCACTTTTGGCCCCATCTTGTTTGGCTGTTAGGGTGTGTTTGGTATGGAGGAAAATGTTTTCCATGGAAAATGTTTTCCTAGAAAATGTTTTTCTGGAAAACAAGTAGATTTTGGACTTATTTTCTCATGTTTGGTTGGTGGGTAGAAAATATTTTCCGGAAATGATTTCTAGTGTTTGATTTATTAATGAAAAATGTTTTTGAGAGACATCTTTTATTTTTGCTTATGTAAAAAATAATTTATGATATTGAAAATATTTTTTAAAATCAAAATTATTATTATTTTGGGGTGG
>NC_028640.1:75673755-75698188 GCF_001406875.1 Solanum pennellii | reverse complement strand
TGGTCAAGGATCATGTGAAAAAATAAAAATTTTGAAATTGAATTTTTTTTTTATATTGATGTTTTTCCAAAAAAAAATGTAATTTGAAATTGGAGGAGAGCTATGGAAAATGTTTTCCTTAATTTTTTAAGGGAAATCATTTTCCTTAATTTTGAGAAAAATGAGTTGATTTGGAAAACATTTTCCAAAACTTTTGTCCCAACCAAACATGGGAAAATTGAAAAACATTTTCCAGAAAATGTTTTCCTTCATACCAAACACACTCTTAATGTGTAAAATTTTGTTAAAATTTAGTACTCTTGATTGGAATTTAGATACTACTTGATTCAGCAATCGATCAGTCAACTTCCGCACACCTTAATTAATTTTACGGAATATCTATCACCTCTTTGCCAACAATAAATATAAGGTGTTAACATGCAAGTAGTTGTATTGGACTTACAAATTTTAACTTATAATTACTAAACTTTTTCTTTTACTGAATTTCAAGATATCAAGTCCCTACATGGCTGCTATATATAATAATATATCTATTAGAATTTGCCAGTCTGGCCTTCTTATCTGATAACAATCATCTTTGCAGTGCAATGTCACACTCTTGCTGGTGTTATTCCCAGACCAAAAGGGAGAACTAAAAGTTCTTTAATTAAGTGCCTTTCTTAACTGTCACTTCTTTGATTCATACATAGAATTTCATCAATGTCCTATAAAATAGTGGAGATAGGTTTTATAGACCAATATAAATGTCTTTTCAAGTGAGATCCATAAAATATAACACATGAATTTGAGATTTTTGTAGCTTATAACTAATCATAAAAGATCATATTCTTGTTACAATACGACATGACATGTGATTGTGTCTAATATTGATTCATAAACCTCCAAGTTTTATGGGATTCAGTAAAACATAATTGTAATTGTCATAATACATAAAACACACTTAAATTTAATCTTAACTTAACTGACAAATAAGCTTTCTAACTTTGAAAATACATAACTTAACACCTCAATTTGATTTCGACTAGCAACTAAACATTCCAATATTCATCCTTCTTATTGTATCTTATGAACATCAAACACTGACGTAACACATCAATTTTAAAAGTGCTAGAAAGTCATTTTGTAAATTAAAATGTTTGCTTGAGAATTTAGGCTAAATTTAAATGTGTGTCTATGTATTATGCCTAAAAAGAATATTTACAAACCAAAAGAGAGGCCTTGCACCAGAACAATAATTCCAAGAACACAACAAAACCAAGTTGTATTAATTAAGCACAAAAGAGGAGATGGGGTGATCTTTTTTTTTTCTTTTTTCTTTTTTCTTTTTTTGCTCAAACTAAATCAAGAGAAGGCAAAAAAATAAAAAAATACCCACAAAAAAAGAAAAAAAAAAATCAAACTAGGGAATTTTTTTTAAAAAAGAAGATGATTGGATCCAACTACCAAAGAGTTCTTGATCTTTTGAAGGAAATAGAAGATGATGATGGGCTGATTTGTGGAACAGCAAAAGAATTGTCATCTCTCCACTTTCTACTTGACTTGTTACTTGTATCTTCCTTCATATTCTTGAATTCAATTTGTCCACCAAAGTTAATGTTCTGAGGGAAAACTTGGTTCTGATTCTTCTGAGGAGTAGGAGCTGGAGGTACCCAAATGCCTATATTTTCTGGTGAGAATGAATTCATACTGCTCTCAATCTCACTATCCCAAATCGGAAATACATCATTATCACCAATCTACAATATAAAAAGTAGATTAGACAATAGTATTTCATAATCTACTGACACAAAAAAAGCAGTCTGATGCACTAAGCTTAAGCTATTGTACAATAGTTTCACTCTGTATTACTACAAAAGACTATTTTCATAGTTCGAATCAATGATCTATTGATCACATGACAATGACTTTATCAGTTAAATGAAAATGAGAAAAAAAAATGCAAACCTTACAGAAACCATTAGTAGGAATTGTAGAGGCATTCAGCAATTCTTCAACATGCCATCCAGGTAACATCTCTAAGTACTCTGATATACTACTTGTGTAACTATTTTCCCCAATATTAGCTGCTACTGACACTTGTTGTTGAGGAACAGAACCAGAAACAGGGAGAGTCTTTTTTGTGCAAATTTGAGACTTATTGAGATTGGTAACAGAATCTTGATTCGCACTACATGAAGTTGCTGATACTGATTCTGATGAAGTATAAAGCGAAGAATTCGCTGAGATTTTGACACCAGTTAATAGAAATCTATTATGTTTCTGTGTATGTTCATTAGCTTTGTGTATCGAAACATCACACTCTCTACATAGAATTGCTCTGTCTTGTTGACAAAACAAAAACGCCCTTCTTTCCTGTAAAATTAAGTACCAAAAAAGAAGAAAATTAATAAACTCATGACTCAGAGTTTAAAATTCAAATTCTGAATCCGTCTCTCTGAGTACTTTACCTGACAAATATCGCAAACAGGTATTTGTTTAGGTGAAGGTTGAATTAGAGAGAAACGTTGATGTTTGCTAGCAAGTTTATTAGCATGATGAACACGATGATCACAAGAATCACAAAGAGCAGCTTCATCAGCAACACAAAAAACAGAGGCTTCATTATTGTTACACACATCACACTGGATCTTCATTTGATTAATTAAATTATAGATCAAAATTGAAAAAAAAAATTGAAGAAGAAGATGATAGAGAAAAGTGCAGAAATGGAGAGCTTATAAGAAAGGAAATATTGTGGGGTGCGTTGAAAATTGGTAAAGAGATAGAGAAGAATGGTGGTGGGATTATTATAATATATTACTCTCTTCGTCTCAATTTAAGTCATATTCTTCGTTTTCGAAAAGTTATATAATTTGAGTTATGATAATTTGAATATGAAATCTTTAAAATTTTTAAATTACATAAAATATAGTATAAGTTATTATAATCGATAATTAAAAATATAAAAAAATTATTATAAAAAATTAATTTATTTGAATCTCAAAATTTGAAAATATCGTCTAAATCAAAAATAAAAAGTTTATTACATGGAATAGTGCTATAATTAGAAATGATATAATCTCGAAATGTTGAATGTGATATAATTGTATGCTGTACAAAAAATGGCTCAGGTGTGTCATCAACCATAGAAAGGTTGATTTTGTTTTATCAAAATGTGATAAAATGGAAAAATGTTTCTTTTTTGAAAATACTTTTTTGACAGCAAGTGATTTATTTTTTATTTTTTTAGTGTTTAGTAAATAAGTAATTAAGTAAAAAAATTGTCATCTAATATTTATATATAATCTAAGAAAACACTATATAGTCAGGAAGGAGTTGGAGTTTGAGGATAGCGGTGAATGGTGAGAGTGTTGAGTCGGTGGAGAGGAAATCATAAACTTAAAATGTCACTGACGAAATTTTTTTCTCAATTTTTTTTTTCAATTAAGAAGTTTGTTTTCTTAAGAAAATTCTTTTCTTTATTTCAAGTAGTCTTTATAGAAATATTTGTAAAACCTTTAACATCAATCAAGATTTAAGGAAAAAAAAATTCTTTATTTCAAATAGTCTTTATAGTAATATTTGTAAAACCTTTAACATCAATCAAGATTAACTTATGTTTGATTGATTAGAATATTTTTTAGTTTTACAGTAACTTTTATCGGCTACAATCAGTCAAGTCATTATCAGAGTAATTTTTAATCCATATAAGAACAAACTATATCATTCAATATTCAAACTTATTAATAATCGATCCAAAAATATAGTAATACTCAGATTTTTAAAATATTAAATTTTTTATAAATTAATATAAGTGGAATTATCAAATTTTATTATTTTATAGAAATATTATTTATTCGATAAATTAATATTTATTAACTTAAAGAATAATTTTAGATTTAATAAAGGTTACTTTTAATTATATCAAAATTCAAATAATTATATCTTACTAATTTATGTATCATATTTATTGCAAATAAACAAAAGAGCGTGAATGACAAGTGTGTTTTTTGATAAATATATGTGTTGATTTGACCACAAAATGCATGGTAGACGAGTTTTGCTTATGGTAGATAATTCTCCGATCCATAATAGAAATATTGAATGACTACAAAATGTTGAATTATTTTTCTTGCCATCAATGACATCCAAAATTCAACCTTATGATGTTAGGATAATAAGAACTTTCAAGAGTATTATCACAACAAATCTTATCGTAGGATATTTGAAGGCGGTGAAGTGGACAAATTGATCCAACAAAGATTAATGTTTTAGATGCTATAAATTTTGCAAGTCTTGCTTGGACAACAAATGTTCAGTAAGAGTTAATAACAAATTGTTTTCGACACTGTAAAATTTGTTGGGGAATGCAATCTCAGAGAATTTGAATGAACCCACTTGTGAAAACATCATTCATGAACTTGAAGTCATGATTAATGGTCTCGTTTACCCCAAAAAAGATTGATGTCAATAACCTTTTGGATTATCTAGGTGAAAGTGATACATGTTCAGAGGTCTAGAGTTTAGAAGAAATTGTGAATACTATCGGAAAAAGCAATGTTGATGATGAAGTTGAAGATTATACTATACCTTCGGAACTAGTTATGCGTAAGGAAACACTTATCACATCTAGAACTCTTCATAATTTTATGGTGCAGTTCGAAAAGACAACACCAGAGCTGTTGGATGCAATAAGAAAGTTAGAGAAGAACTTAAACAAGATTGAAATTTTAATAAAAATTGAATACAATATATTTCACTAAATTGTCTTAGATATATTTGTACTTTTAAAGAATCATTAACTTATACTCGACCTAGTTTGACTTGGAATGGAGTTTAAGAAAAGAAAGAAGACTTTTTAATCTTGTGGTTCTAAATTAAAGTTATGTCAAATGTACCAAAATGCCCTTTAATCTCGTGGTCTTAAATATGCCACGTGAAAAGTTCAAATTAAAGTGTTGCAAAAAAAAAAGGGGTCATTCTTTTCTAAACAAACTAAAAAGGAAATAAGGACATTCTTTTTGAAACGGAGGGAGTAATATTAATGGGACCATATATCTATATAGGGGTATTCTGGAAATATATTATCTTATTGAAATTGATGATTTTTTTTTCATTGGATCCAAATCGGGACCGGATAAAAATATTACTTTAAAGAAATTATTAATTTAGGGAGTATTAAAAAGAGATTTTACTCTAACTTGATATTTATAGAAGCTATGATAGTAATATTTCTTAGCCCTCCATTATGTATAAATTATTACTTCCTCCGTCTGAAAATGTTTGTCATGTTGCGCTTATCGAAAGTCAATTTGATTAATTTTTAAAGATAAATTAGATCACATTAATTCGATAAAAAATTAGATATTCTAAAACTATATGAAAAGTACTTTAAATTACAATATTTTGCATATTAATATGATGAAAAAATTCATTTTCAAATGTTAGTCAAAGTCTTTATAGTTTAACTCTAAAAATAGAAACCCTGACAAACAATACCGTACTGAGAGAATATAATTTTGCTTGAGATTTGAAAAATAGTAGTCAAACAGTAATTACCAATAATTATGATTTATGACATCTAATCCTCCTAGTAAAAGTTAATTACTTTAATTAGCTAGTAGATTCCTTAGCTACTAGCTAATGGTTTCTGTTGCAGCACAGTTACAACCATAAACTATATAATTATTTAATTAATTAATTAATCAATTTTCATTATGAGTCATTCTAGAAAAGTAAATGTCGGGGTATTTGGTACTACAATTTTCAAATATCACTTTTAATTTGATACTTTCGAGTTTAATTGACGAAAAATTAAATATGAATAAATATTACAAAATATTTTTATTGATTTCTACTATGCATACATTATGTGAAAAACTGACACGTTAATTATGTTAGGTGAAATATATATAAATGATATTACGTGATGAATTTATAAGTTTTGACACCAATATCAAATCACTATTAAAACATCACGATTTTTCATTATAATAATATAGGGGAAAAAAAAGATAAATATACCTCTTAACTATTATAAATGATATGTAGATATCGTTGGTCATATTTTTGAAAAATTGATGTTTCTATCGTCCAAAAAGTAAAGTATATATGTTAGTTTGGTAGTTATATTTTGATTGAAAAAATGATTTGGTTAAATATGAGAACATTCATGTTATTTAAAAATAAAATGTTTGCTTATAAAATATACATATACACATACTTATATTACTATGTGAAATTTTTTCGTAAAAGTTAATTAAACTTGATTCAAAATGCATAATATTATATCATGACCATATATATATATTTAGTACTTTTGAGTCGTGATCAATTATCATTCTTGTAATTTTCAGGCCATCATACTAGGTTTCCTTGCTATGGAAAAAAAAATACTATATTATTAATGAAATGAGTTAATAAATTAGATGGAAATGAAATCGGAGAAAACTTTATTTAATTATATTTTTCCCATCTTGATGTATATTCCTCAAAATAATATTAATAATTTACAACATGTAACACCATGTGGATCCTTGCTTAATTGCTTCCTAGTAATGGGGTAAAATAATATTATTTTATAAATAAAGTGATTATGTCATGCATGACATATTCAACGACAAATATTAGTAGGATCCTTTTGTGTTATAATATCTTTTAATTATATTTATATTTTGTTAATCACTAGTACTAAGTAGAATATAATTATTGGTAGGGCATGAAGATGTTCTTCTCCTTCAGTACACATCAATAGTCCCTTTAATTATTTTTATTTATTTAAGGATAATAATTCGTATTAATTTTAAGAGAATTTATGTATGAAGGGCTTAGTTATTCATGTAGTGTTTAATAGCTCTTTTCTCAACCTCACTTACCATATGTCAGCTGGATTTGTCTCGAATTTTATGACTGTCCTTTTGGATTTCATTTGTGAAATTTTACTGAATACGTTGTTATGGTTGTTATCTTTAAAAATAATTAAATTGGATTAAATTAATTTTACTTTGATGAAATAATGTACTTTTCAACATGCTTCATCCACCATCAACCATAATGTATTCAAGCTTGTGGGGTCAAAATATTTCTTTAAGTGGAACAAACAGTTGAGGTTTAGGAATAATTGGTCAATAAGTCAATTAATTAAAGAGATATTACAAGAAATCTTTTATTATATTATATTATATTAATCATAATTATTATATTAAATAGAAAATACAAAAGGTGGGTACAACTCACACAAAAAGACAAATAACACTTTTTCCGTCCAAAGATTGAGCTAGATTTTAGGCTACTTTTTATGTGAAATTAATATATAAATACATAATGGCAGTAGAATATGGAGGAAGATGACTAATCAATCGTGAGATGTCGGCATTTATTTTCAACTACTATACTATATTTTTTTAAAAATAAAATTTAACAGAAGTCTATTATTTCTTCTTTTTTTTTAAAGAAAAAATAATATTGATAAGAGATAAATAAAATTAAATAAAAGTTTTTATAAAAATATTGATAATTAAAAATAAAAAAGATTCTAATAGAAACATTTCCTTCGTATAAATGAATCTTATATAATCAGATCGATGAATATTGAATACTAAATTGTTTTTTAATGAAATGAAATACCAATTCATTTGGATCGAAGCTCATTGAGTCATCCTTTTTTGGCTGTTCAAAGTGTTGACTAATGGCTTCAAACTAAATTTGGAGTTTTGAAGCATCCATATTACCTCACTATTTGAATTTTTGGGAAGAAATTGATAAAGTCATTTTTTAGACGGCCTATTAAATTTTGATTATTAATGTTTAACCATATATAACTCTTTACTCCTTTAAAATAGGAAGAGTTGCGCAGGAATGCTCGATAGTGTTAAAATAAAGATATGTGTTTTAAGCTTTCATATTTAAGGGGCTTCATTTTTAATAAAAATAGGTTATAAGTTATTATTTTCTAATTAATATTGAATACTATTTGTAGAAAAAATAAATTTTTTATGAAAAGTGAAGGAATTATTAGAAGAAATTTGACATATTTGGAATACTATATCTCATAAAAAATAATTTAAAATATGAATTGTTATATTATCAATTGAAAACTAGAAGAAATCAATTGTATAAAAGTTATTCAAGTTTAAGACCCCGTTTAATTTTTGCTTTATACCACTAAAATACTTGAGCCGCTCCTGAAATTGCGTATTTATCACATAATTTTGTGTATATGTGAAGTAGATTGCACATGTATAACTTTTATAATTTGATTCATTTATTGTCATCAGGTAACTTTATTATACATAAAGTCTACTGTGTTTATTTATTTAAGCGATTTATATAATCATAACTTATTGTTGTGTCCGTCAAAAATGATGTTGTCTTCATTCAAACATATATATATTCAGGTTTGTATACATATTTTCAATTGTATATACATAACTGCAACTGCTTATACATTTCATATACATTCAAAATGACAATATACATAACTGCAACTGCTTATACATTTCATATACATTCAAAATGTTGTGAAACTTCACTTTCTATGTACTTCCTCTTGTAAAAATTATGACTCGATTTGTGATGGTTTATCGGGTCGAAAATAATTTGTTTTTCCTTATTCTTTGAATTTGTTCGACTCCAATACATATTTGTAATTTTTTTGTTTCCCAATCTTCGTTTTCCTCAGTTGAATTTTATTTTTATTTTGATTAACCACATTACATTTACTATTAATTATTTGCTGATTTTTATAGAGCTCTTGTAACTTTTGTTATTATGATTTACCATATATATTACATTTACTTTTAATTAATAATTCATTTGAAAAAAGTGATAAGTTGTAATATATTATATAGTGTTATAAATAAGCACAAATAAATTAAAGTTAGAAGGATCCATCTATCATTGGAGTCCTATACAACTCCTTTAGCTTGTTATAAAAATACTCGTTGTTTTAATGGTAATGCGTATTTGTAGGGTTGCTTCTGTCATAGCTTGGTGCTCCATATTATTTGAGCCCTTATTTTTAAGAAATAATTATTTATATATTTTTTTTTCTTAAGAAAATAATTATATGTATTATGACTGTTATGATTTCTACCGAATTTTCTAAGGAATAATTTGATGAAAAATATGGATAAAGAAACAACAAAGTCCCTTGAAAAATCTGTTAAAGTTACTTTATGTATTTAGAGTAGATCAAACTAATTTTTCACTTCAAAATAGATTTGAACCAATTGAAGCATATGAAAATATTTGTGATTTCTTATTTAGTGGTAAAATATTGAGATCAGTAGATGATTAGATTTTTTTTAAAAAAATATTGTTTAACCTTGAAGTTTCTTTAACACATAATATTCATTCTAAACTTGATGGTTTAGAGTTATTTTTTAAAATTAAAAAGTTTTAGAGAAATAATACAAGTAGAAAATAATGATCTTATGAAAATGTTCAATCAAATAAAAAGACTTGATTCTTTTCCAAATACACATATTGCTGATAGAATAATGTAAAAAGTTCATTGCCTCTTCTGATAGAAGTTTTTCTAAAGTAAAATTGATTGAATCTTCTTTAAGATTAATATGTTTCAAGAGGGATTGAATGAATTAGCTATATTATCATTTCAGAAGGAAATATTAAAACAAATAGATTATAAACCAGTACTTAATTAAATGACTTTGCATTTAGAATAACTAGAGTAAATTTTAAATAAAAATGTATAAGATGAAAAAAAATTAGTACCCCTCTCTTAAGTTTCGTTTTAGGCCCAATATTGTTGAGTTGGCGCTGTTCATGTGAATGATGCAGTTCTTATATATTCCATTTGGAGCTTTATTTTGTTGGATGCTACTCTTTGTTTGTGTATGATATGACTTCCCATGCCCATCAACATTTATGAGACGATTTTTTTGCTGCGCTCAACAAACCATATACACTCCAACTCAATTCCTTGTTTTTTTTAATATATATATATATCATATATATATTGTCACTTGAATTGTTTTATTGGTATTTATCCATTTTTTTAATGAAATTTCAATTTAAATTCGTATATGTAGTAGAGTGAGGAATATAATGTCGAATCAAAATGATTTTATTGCACAAAAAAATATATCAAAAAAAAATTTAGGATTGATTTTGATAGGACTACTCTTACCTATTAAATTTACAACAAAAAAAGCACAAAGAAAAATATATCGAAACCCTAGCTTCTTGCTACAAAATTTTTTAATTTGATTTTCAATCAAGATAATATTAAAATTACCCAAGATAAATGGGTTTTAGGAGATGAGAAGTACACAACAACAACAACAATTAATGTAGCCATATACGTGTAGGAATTATTTTTATAACGATCTAAAAGTATTTTTTTTTACAATGAAGCAAATTATTTTAAAACTTATGAGTATAAACACGTTAGGTTTTAAAAGTTGAGAATAAATGTGAGTTATATCATTTTCTTATAAGGCTACAAGAAAAGTTATAATTAAATCTTTCAAATTTTACCAGCTTAAAATAAATATATATATATATATATATATATATATATAAATATCCTAAAAATTTCAAATTATTTTAGGTATGAAAGGCTTAGTTATTGATGTAAGTAGTGTTTAATAGCTCTTTTCTCAACCCTCACTTACCATATGTCAGTTGAATCCGTCTAGAATTTTATGTCTATTCTCCCAATTGATTTTATTTGTGAAATTCTACTGAAATAATTAAATTATACTAAATTAATTTAGTTTCGATGAAATAATGGTCTTTTCAACATGCTTCATCCACCATCAACCATAATGTATTCAAGCTTGTGGGGTAAAAATATTTCTTTAAGTGGAACAAACAGTTGAGGTTTAGGAACAATTGGTCAATAAGTTAATTAATTAAGGAGATAATGCAAGAAATCTTGTATTCTATTCTATTATATTATTAATCACAATTATATTATATTTTATATTAAATAGAAAATACAAAAGGTGGGTACAACTCACAAAAAAGACAAACAACACTTTTTCCGTCCAAAGATTGAGCTAGATTTTAGGCTACTTTTTATGTGAAATTAACAAATAAATACATAATGGGCAGTAGAATATGGAGGAAGATGACTAATCAATCCTGAGATGTCGGCATTTATTTTCAACTATACGATATTTTTTTAAAAAAAATATAACAAAAGCCTATTAACTCTTCTTTTTTTAAAATAATAATAATAATAATAATAATATTGACAAGAGATAAATATAATAAAATAAATTTTTTGATGAAAATGTTGATAATTTTTTAAAAAAAGATTCTAATAGAAACAGCATAAATGAATCTTATATTATCAGATCGATAAATATTGAATACTAAATTATTTTTTAATAAAACGGAAGTTCAATTCATTTGGATCTAAGCTCATGGAGTCATCCTTTTTTGGCTGTTCAAAGTGTTGACTAATGGCTTCGAATTAAATTTGGAGTTTTGAAGCATCTATATTACCTCACTATTTAAATTTACTTTTAAATTAATAATTCATTTTAAGTCTTTTAAAAATAGTGATGTATTATATAGTGTTATAGATAAGCACAAATTAAAAAATTAAAGGATCCATGTATCAGTTGAGTCCTTATAGGACTACAACTCCTTTAGCTTGTTATAAAAAAACTTGTTTGTTTGTTTACTATCATATCGAATCGATTTAGCTTGTTTACGAATCGATTTAATGGCGGAAGAGGAGGTTGTAATAGTTGAATGTTGTGTTCCAAGTAATATTGATGATGATGATGATCGTGTTTTCATGGCCAATTTATTTGGTTGTTGTTATACCTTGGTTGGAATCGTCATGTGTATTACTTTTATAATGCGTATTAATAGGGTTCATCAAGTGACTAATAAAGATTTAATATATTCACTAAGTTTACCTTTTGTAGGATTATTTTGGTGGATGCTACTCTTTGTTTGTGCACGCTATGACTTTCCATGCATATCAACATTTATGAGACGTATTTTTTGTTGTGGTGAACAAAACAAAATACACCCTGCTAATGATAACTCAATTCCTTAGTTTTTTTTTTATTTGTATATAATTTTAGTTGAATTGTTTTAATGGTTAAATTTTATTTTTTTCTATTCATCCATTTTTTACGATGTATTTATGCATCAATCAACATAAAATTTCGATTTTCATGCCGGATATATTCCTGGTTGGCTGCTGCTTTGATAATTTCTTTCAAAAAAATTCACTTAGTAGAGTAATTATTCTGAATCTATATCTATAATATATATACTAATAATAGCATCAAGTCTTTATTATTTTAATGGTAATGCATATTTGTAGGTTCCACCTCTAGGCCACTAAAGCCATCACTTGGGGCTTCATATTTTTTTAGCCCTCATTTTAAAGAAATAATTACTTATATATGTTTTTTTTAAAGAAAACAATTATATGTACTACTATGAGTGAAAATTACATATAAGATGAATATAAACCCGAATTTTGTAAGGAATAATTTGAGGAAAATATGGATAAAGAAATCACAAAATCCCTTGAAGAATCTCTTAGGATACTTTATGTATGTAGATCAAACTACTTTTTCATTTCAAAATAGATTTGAACCAATCGAAACATGTGAAAATATTTTTTTGATTTCTTATTTAGTGGCAAAATATTGAGATTACTCTTTTAAAAAATATTGTCTTAACCTTGATTGCTTTCCAAATAGACATATTACTTAAAGAATAATGTTAAAAGTTCACGTATAAAGTTTCTTTAAGATCAAATGTCTCAAGAGGGATTGAATAAATTAGCTATATTATCATTTGAAAAGAAATTATTAAAATAAATAGATTATAAACCAGTACTTAATTAATGACTTCGCATTTAGAATACATAGGGTAAATTTTAAATAAAAGTATTTAAGATGGAAAAAAAATTAGGGCTTGACTTGAACTTGATCTTGAACTTGAACTTTTACTTGGACTTGATCTTGAACTTTATCTTGATCTTGACTTTCTAGTTGAATTCAAGGGCTTGGAGCTTAATCTTGAATTCGAGGTCTTGATCTTGATCATTCTTGAACTTGATCTTGGACTTGATATTGATCTTGATTTGAACTTTATCTTGATCTTGACTTTCTAGTTGAATTCAAGGCTTGGAGCTTGATCTTGAATTCGGTGGTTTTGATCTTAATCGTTCTTGAATATGATCTTGACTTCTTCAAATCTTGAACTTGAACACTTGAATTCTTGAATCCTTGAATTCTTGAATTCTTGAATTTGTGAATTCTTGAATTCTTGAACTTGTAGAGAAATTTATGACTTTTGATCCACTAGCTTTCTCTAGCTTCTTGTTTAGAATTCTTGGTTCTCTTTTTTTGAATTATGAGACCCATATTTCTAGCTTTAGAATAGAGGAGTTGCGATTGAAACAGGACTCCCTTCAGCCAATCAGATTTAAGTGAAATGTCATATAGGCTTTATGGAGCGGGCTTTAATTAAATTTATATTTATATGAATTTAAATAATTAAATCAATTATATTAAGGGCAACTTTCACATATAGCAAAAAAAGTTCATATTTGTATGCTATAGCAAAGTTTGCATAATTGCGCTCCATAGCAAACATAAAACTGTATAATTCGCTATACGTATACAATTGTATAATTCGCTGGTCTAAATTGTATAATTCGCTGGCCTATTTCGCTGCAATTGTATAATTTGTTGGGTTTTATTTGCCCTAAATTTCTTACCATAAATAGGTTTTCCTTGTAGGAAAAGGTTTTGGATTGACTAATCCTTTTCTTGTAGGAAAAGGTTTAGGACTCTATAAATAGAGGCATGTTCCTTCTAACTTAATCAGCATTCACAATGTAGTCTTAAGGGCTTTGAGAGTTTTGGTTAGGGGGAGAATTTATGGGTCACAAGCTTGATACGTTATCACTTGTGTGAACCTCCCATGTATTCCGAGTGAATTGGTTGAGGTTGTTTCTCTCTGTATTTTGTACTCTCATATTTATAGTGGATTGCTCATCTCCTTTGTGGACGTAGGTCGATTGACCGAACCACGTTAAATCTTTGTGTCTTTTGGTATATTTCTCGTTGTCTTCTTACTCGTGGTCTTTCGAGGTTTGCTTTGCTAGCTTCCGCATTTACACCTGCTTATTTCCGGTCCTAACAAGTGGTATCACAGCCAGATTCAATGATGGAGTCAGGTTTAGTTGTTCGATAATCAATGATTGAACCAGGTTAGAAAAAGGTGTTCATCTTGGCGGGTGTAGTTCTAGCCACAACCTTTTTGACAGTAATGAAGATTTTGTTGGAGAAATTGTTTCAGAGAGGTTCTCTGTGTTGAGACATAAATTTTGCATAGGAGATTATGGAGAGGAGAAGCAAGTTGTTGAAGATTAAGTAAAGAAGGTGGACAAATTTATTTTGTCAGAAATTCAGGCCAAGGGGGAGATTTGTTGGGTTTTATTTGCCCTAAATTTCTTACCATTAATAGTTTTCCTTTTAGGAAAAGGTTTTGGATTGACTAATCCTTTTCTTGTAGGAAAAGGTTTAGTTATCTATAAATAGAGGCATGTTCCTTCTAACTTAATCAGCATTCACAATGTAGTCTTAAGGGCTTTGAGAGTTTTGGTTAGGGGGAGAATTTATGGGTCACAAGCTTGATAAGTTATCGCTTGTGTGAACCTCCCATGTATTCCGAGTGAATTGGTTGAGGTTGTTTCCCTCTGTATTTTGTACTCTCATATTTATAGTGGATTGCTCATCTCCTTTGTGGACGTAGGTCGATTGACCGAACCACGTTAAATCTTTGTGTTCTTTTGGTATATTTCTCGTTGTCTTCTTACTCATGGTCTTTCGAGGTTTGCTTTGCTAGCTTCCGCATTTACACCTGCTTATTTCCGGTCCTAACATAATTCGCTATCCTATTTCGCTGCAATTGTATAATGCACAATTGTATAATTCGCTGCCTATTTCGCTGCAATATTTTTATAAAATTTGCTTTGCATACAATTGAATCGAATTAAAATGTATGTATATTGCATAATTATAAGTGTATAGCAAGAAGATATATGTTTTTCTCTCGCTTTATACAAAAACAGAAACACAATATATACACCTTTGTTGTATAAAGCTAGAGAAAATTGTATTTCACTGCAATTGTATAATTCGCAATTGTATAATTCGTTGGCCTTTTTCTCTGCAATATTTGTATAAAATTTGCATTTGTATACAATTTAATTGAAGTAAAATATTTGTAAATTGTATAATTAAGTGTATAACACGAAAATATATGTTTTTGCATGTGTATACAATTTTCTCTCGCTTTATACAAAACAGAAACAGAATTTATACACTTCTGTGTATAAAGCGAGAGAGGCGAGCAGAGGGAGAGTGGCGAGCGAGAATGGGAGAGTGGCGAGCGAGATCTTTGGGAGAGTGACGCCTGGCAAACTTTGGCTAACGTTTGCTATGGAGCACAATTAAATCAAACCCTAGCTACTCCATTTATTTTAGATTATTAGTTTGCTATTATATACAATTTTCCTTTATATTAATCCATAATATTTATTTGAATTAATACATTTATTAATTTAATATAATTTGAATAACTTTATAAATTTATATTTAATAAATTTTAAATGACTACGATATGCTAATATGCTGACTATTATGTTTTCTATACATAGTCAGACTTGCATATTTTTTTACGATAAAGAAGATTTCTTCTTTTTTGAGTCCAAATAGGATAAAGATAACATTTTTATATATTATCAACAAATACATAAAGAAATTTATTATATCATTGTCATGCTGATAAGTTAATTTATTAAAATATGTCATTTTCTTCAATTATACGTAGTTTTCTTAATTGAAACAGGTTTAATGTTATACGACTTGTTGAGTGTAATTCATATAATTAAATGAGGTCTCATTTCAAAATAGATAATTAATTTATTTACGTAATAGATAATTCGGATTATACAATTAAAAAAGAGTTTTAAAACTAAATTTGAAAGTGAATGATAGAAATACTTTATTAAATTCAAATATTTAATTAAAATAAATAATAATTTGATTATCTAAACAAAATTTACTAATAAATTTAAATGGTTATAGAGTATTCAGCCTTTAAAAATGGCCTTCATCAAAGTTTTAAAGTTTTTCCAAATATGTTCGAGTGTTTTCCCTTTAGAGTTTTTGGTTTTTGTCCTTATTTAGGTTCACTTTTAAAATTATATTAAAGTAGCCACAGGATATAAAAAGTTAAGGTTACAAATGTAGTTAGTACTATAATGTAATTCAGAAATGTATTATTACGTACAAATCAAACATTTTTTAAAAAGGTTTTAGAAATAAGTTAAAGTAGTATATATATATAACATTTTGAATATAATTTCAATTTCAAAACATAATTTAAATTCTTAATATTTCTCCGTAGAATTTCAATTTTTTTAATTAATTACTCCGATTTTGTGACACCTAAGAAATAGAAGACAATTTAAAACTTAATAAATACAGAGTCTTAAACTCGGAAGCATTTTTTATACAGTTCAATATCATCAAAGGTAAGACTCAAACCCCGGATGCTCCTAATTAAGAAACTATACTAATGATATAATAGAGTAAGAAATAATAATTTTGGAATAGAATTTTAGGTTAACTTTATCTTATATTTGATTTGAGGTATTGTTGAGTCCCGCGTCATTCATTTAGGGGTTGAAAGATCTTTTTATATGATTTAAACAATTCTCCCTTTACTAGGTAGATTTTAAGATCGAATTAGACAAAATTTCATTTCTTTTTTGTATATTTCCCATGCCATTACTATGGAACTTATATAATTTAAATTTTTGACACCGCACGACTAAAAGATTCATAAAGAACATAAAAAATGGACATAAAATAGACAATTATATAATGATAAACTCACAAACATGAAGAGAAAAAGATAATTACAATGGATTGATACCACTTATATAAAATTTATTGAGGAAACTAAAGAAACTAAAACATTTTCATACTCAGATCTTTATAAGAAAAAGTAACATCACATAAAATATTAAAAGATAAGCAACAATTCCATACTAAAAAATCGTAGAATTTTTAGGAATTCAGTTTTTTACTTTGGTAAATTCCTATTCACATCCTCTAGCTTCCTCAACTGCTCTTGCATACTAAATAGGCATCGAAGCTATGGGATTTTCGAAGGCAATTATGGTGTTTTGCAAAGCCCTCCAATTCAATATGACCCCATCGTCATATTGAATTGGCATTGGAGCTCGAGGGATCAACAAAATACTATAATTTCCTCTAGGGCCATGTCGAAACGTTGTCATTTTGAGGAACCTTGGTGTTTAGAGTACAATAAATTGCTCCATCACGCTTTTCAGGATCAAGAACATCCTTATTCTTATCAGTCATGTCACTCTCCTCATAAGGAGTATCCAACAAGAATGAGTTCACATCAAATGTCTCATCATTTTCATCAAGTCCTGTAAAAGGCAGTGATAACTCATCATCAGTACAACGTGAGATTCGATCTCCCATTCTAGATGATGAGTTGATAATAGTTGAGATATCATATCCTGATGTATCCATTTTATTCGCCCCATCGCAAACAGGAGGGACTAATGTGTAAGTCCCATCACGAACAAGAGGGACTAATGTGTCAGCCCCATCGCGTACAGGAGGGACTAATATATTAGCCCCATCGCGAACAGGAGGGACTAATGTATTAGCCCCATCGCGAACAAGAGGGACTAATGTATTAGCCCCATCGCGAACAAGAGGGACTAATATATTAGCCCCATCGCGAACAGAAGGGACTGATGAATTAGCCCCATCGCGCACAAGAGGGACTAATATATTAGCCCCATCGCAAATAGAAGGGACTGATGAATTAGCCCCATCGCGAACAAGAGGGACTAATGTGTTAGCCCCATCGCGTACAGGAGGGACTAATATATTAGCCCCATCGCGAACAAGAGGGACTAATATATTAGCCCCATCGCAAATAGAAGGGACTGATGAATTAGCCCCATCGCGCACAAGAGGGACTAATATATTAGCCCCATCGCAAATAGAAGGGACTGATGAATTAGCCCCATCGCGCACAAGAGGGACTAATATATTAGCCCCATCGCAAATAGAAGGGACTGATGAATTAGCCCCATCGCGCACAAGAGGGACTAATATATTAGCCCCATCGCAAATAGAAGGGACTGATGAATTAGCCCCATCGCGCACAAGAGGGACTAATATATTAGCCCCATCGCAAATAGAAGGGACTGATGAATTAGCCCCATCGCGCACAAGAGGGACTAATATATTAGCCCCATCGCAAATAGAAGGGACTGATGAATTAGCCCCATCGCGCACAAGAGGGACTAATATATTAGCCCCATCGCAAATAGAAGGGACTGATGAATTAGCCCCATCGCGCACAAGAGGGACTAATATATTAGCCCCATCGCAAATAGAAGGGACTGATGAATTAGCCCCATCGCGCACAAGAGGGACTAATATATTAGCCCCATCGCAAATAGAAGGGACTGATGAATTAGCCCCATCGCGCACAAGAGGGACTAATATATTAGCCCCATCGCAAATAGAAGGGACTGATGAATTAGCCCCATCGCGCACAAGAGGGACTAATATATTAGCCCCATCGCAAATAGAAGGGACTGATGAATTAGCCCCATCGCGCACAAGAGGGACTAATATATTAGCCCCATCGCAAATAGAAGGGACTGATGAATTAGCCCCATCGCGCACAAGAGGGACTAATATATTAGCCCCATCGCAAATAGAAGGGACTGATGAATTAGCCCCATCGCGCACAAGAGGGACTAATATATTAGCCCCATCGCAAATAGAAGGGACTGATGAATTAGCCCCATCGCGCACAAGAGGGACTAATATATTAGCCCCATCGCAAATAGAAGGGACTGATGAATTAGCCCCATCGCGCACAAGAGGGACTAATATATTAGCCCCATCGCAAATAGAAGGGACTGATGAATTAGCCCCATCGCGCACAAGAGGGACTAATATATTAGCCCCATCGCAAATAGAAGGGACTGATGAATTAGCCCCATCGCGCACAAGAGGGACTAATATATTAGCCCCATCGCAAATAGAAGGGACTGATGAATTAGCCCCATCGCGCACAAGAGGGACTAATATATTAGCCCCATCGCAAATAGAAGGGACTGATGAATTAGCCCCATCGCGCACAAGAGGGACTAATATATTAGCCCCATCGCAAATAGAAGGGACTGATGAATTAGCCCCATCGCGCACAAGAGGGACTAATATATTAGCCCCATCGCAAATAGAAGGGACTGATGAATTAGCCCCATCGCGCACAAGAGGGACTAATATATTAGCCCCATCGCAAATAGAAGGGACTGATGAATTAGCCCCATCGCGCACAAGAGGGACTAATATATTAGCCCCATCGCAAATAGAAGGGACTGATGAATTAGCCCCATCGCGCACAAGAGGGACTAATATATTAGCCCCATCGCAAATAGAAGGGACTGATGAATTAGCCCCATCGCGCACAAGAGGGACTAATATATTAGCCCCATCGCAAATAGAAGGGACTGATGAATTAGCCCCATCGCGCACAAGAGGGACTAATATATTAGCCCCATCGCAAATAGAAGGGACTGATGAATTAGCCCCATCGCGCACAAGAGGGACTAATATATTAGCCCCATCGCAAATAGAAGGGACTGATGAATTAGCCCCATCGCGCACAAGAGGGACTAATATATTAGCCCCATCGCAAATAGAAGGGACTGATGAATTAGCCCCATCGCGCACAAGAGGGACTAATATATTAGCCCCATCGCAAATAGAAGGGACTGATGAATTAGCCCCATCGCGAACAAGAGGGACTAATGTGTTAGCCCCATCGCGTACAGGAGGGACTAATATATTAGCCCCATCGCGAACAGGAGGGACTGATGTATTAGCCCCATCGCGAACAGGAGGGACTGATGTATTAGCCCCATCGCGAACAAGAGGGACTAATGTGTCAGGCCCATCACATACAAAAGAGACAAACGTGTCAGCCCCATCGCGAACAAGAGGGACTAATGTGTTAGCCCCATCGCGTACAGGAGGGACTAATATATTAGCCCCATCGCGAACAGGAGGGACTGATGTATTAGCCCCATCGCGAACAGGAGGGACTGATGTATTAGCCCCATCGCGAACAGGAGGGACTGATGTATTAGCCCCATCGCGAACAGGAGGGACTGATGTATTAGCCCCATCGCGAACAGGAGGGACTGATGTATTAGCCCCATCGCGAACAGGAGGGACTGATGTATTAGCCCCATCGCGAACAGGAGGGACTGATGTATTAGCCCCATCGCGAACAGGAGGGACTGATGTATTAGCCCCATCGCGAACAGGAGGGACTGATGTATTAGCCCCATCGCGAACAGGAGGGACTGATGTATTAGCCCCATCGCGAACAGGAGGGACTGATGTATTAGCCCCATCGCGAACAGGAGGGACTGATGTATTAGCCCCATCGCGAACAGGAGGGACTGATGTATTAGCCCCATCGCGAACAGGAGGGACTGATGTATTAGCCCCATCGCGAACAGGAGGGACTGATGTATTAGCCCCATCGCGAACAGGAGGGACTGATGTATTAGCCCCATCGCGAACAGGAGGGACTGATGTATTAGCCCCATCGCGAACAGGAGGGACTGATGTATTAGCCCCATCGCGAACAGGAGGGACTGATGTATTAGCCCCATCGCGAACAGGAGGGACTGATGTATTAGCCCCATCGCGAACAGGAGGGACTGATGTATTAGCCCCATCGCGAACAGGAGGGACTGATGTATTAGCCCCATCGCGAACAGGAGGGACTGATGTATTAGCCCCATCGCGAACAGGAGGGACTGATGTATTAGCCCCATCGCGAACAGGAGGGACTGATGTATTAGCCCCATCGCGAACAGGAGGGACTGATGTATTAGCCCCATCGCGAACAGGAGGGACTGATGTATTAGCCCCATCGCGAACAGGAGGGACTGATGTATTAGCCCCATCGCGAACAGGAGGGACTGATGTATTAGCCCCATCGCGAACAGGAGGGACTGATGTATTAGCCCCATCGCGAACAGGAGGGACTGATGTATTAGCCCCATCGCGAACAGGAGGGACTGATGTATTAGCCCCATCGCGAACAGGAGGGACTGATGTATTAGCCCCATCGCGAACAGGAGGGACTGATGTATTAGCCCCATCGCGAACAGGAGGGACTGATGTATTAGCCCCATCGCGAACAGGAGGGACTGATGTATTAGCCCCATCGCGAACAGGAGGGACTGATGTATTAGCCCCATCGCGAACAGGAGGGACTGATGTATTAGCCCCATCGCGAACAGGAGGGACTGATGTATTAGCCCCATCGCGAACAGGAGGGACTGATGTATTAGCCCCATCGCGAACAGGAGGGACTGATGTATTAGCCCCATCGCGAACAGGAGGGACTGATGTATTAGCCCCATCGCGAACAGGAGGGACTGATGTATTAGCCCCATCGCGAACAGGAGGGACTGATGTATTAGCCCCATCGCGAACAGGAGGGACTGATGTATTAGCCCCATCGCGAACAGGAGGGACTGATGTATTAGCCCCATCGCGAACAGGAGGGACTGATGTATTAGCCCCATCGCGAACAGGAGGGACTGATGTATTAGCCCCATCGCGAACAGGAGGGACTGATGTATTAGCCCCATCGCGAACAGGAGGGACTGATGTATTAGCCCCATCGCGAACAGGAGGGACTGATGTATTAGCCCCATCGCGAACAGGAGGGACTGATGTATTAGCCCCATCGCGAACAGGAGGGACTGATGTATTAGCCCCATCGCGAACAGGAGGGACTGATGTATTAGCCCCATCGCGAACAGGAGGGACTGATGTATTAGCCCCATCGCGAACAGGAGGGACTGATGTATTAGCCCCATCGCGAACAGGAGGGACTGATGTATTAGCCCCATCGCGAACAAGAGGGACTAATGTGTCAGGCCCATCACATACAAAAGAGACAAACGTGTCAGCCCCATCGCGAACAAGTGGGGCTGATGTGTCAATTCTATCGCGAACAAGAGGTACTAATGAATTTTGCATGCGTCTTTCTCTCTCATCGAGGCTACGTAGGAGACTTCGCCAACGAGCTTGCAATTCTTGATCACTAAATCTTCGTAAAAGTAATTCCAAAGAAGCACCAGTCTAGAAAAGAACTAAATTAATATGTCAACAAATTAAATTAATGAAACGTTCAAAAAAAGTTATCTACAGAGTCAACATTTTATAATCATTCAATCTTTAATTCTACCAAATAAATAACATTTTAGGAGAAATCAGACAAAGGTATAATTAGATATTGACGAACAATAAAGGAAAAAAATAATAATTTCTCATCTAATAAATTAGATTAAATTGAGTAAGGAAAATTTTTAATTTCTCATAATTTCACAATAAATACTGCAAACAAATAAGGCATAATAAGCAAGAAAATTAACTAGACAATTACGTATTTGATTGAAGGAAATTTCCGATTTGAATCCAATTTCATTTCTATTTACCCCAAAATACATAAATTAAATTCCATACGCACTATATCACTTCTTTTTTCCAAACAAAAAAATCCCATTCACAAAAAAGAAAAAGAAAAAAGAAAGTCTTGTCCTTTGGTCCTTCAAATAGACTAACACAATAGTTACATATCAAGTGGAATCAAACAATCGAGAGTAAGATATATTCAGTGGTTAATTCTATCTTAAAAGGACAAAAATGTTATTTCTAATAAATTTGAGATTAATAAAAAAAATTGTCCATGCAAAACTACAAAAACAATCGATTAACTAAATATAAAATAAATGATCAACATGTATCCTTCAAATTAAAAATTACAAAAATCAAAATCGGAATGAAAAATAAACACTTAAAACCATACATTCGTTAAAAAATAATTAAAAAATCAAAACAAGTTTAAAAAAAATAAAAATTTATGGTTACCATAACAGCGTTGATAAGCAAAAGGTCATCTTGAGGGGTCCATGAAGAACTTGGTGGAAGAGATCCCATTTATTTTTTAATTTGAGTAAAGTGAAGAAAAATATTTGATATTTGTTTAATTAACAAGCTTGTGTATTTATAATAGCTTGGAGGGGCAGTGCAATTAAAGTATTTCTATATCAGATAATATTCTCTTTAAATTTTGTAAATATTGTTTTGACAGTCAGAAATATAAGTCAAATTAAAATATTTTCTTTTGTATAATGAAGTGCTTATTGAAATAATTATGATTTGAAGGTCAAAATAAAATTTTGAAGTTTTTCTATATATGCTCAAGTGATCATTTCTCTTTTTGGTTTATCATAATCATGTATGATTTTTATTCTTATTTAGGCTTAATTTTATAATTAAACCAAAGGATATAAATAGTAGAGTTATAAATGTAGTTACTAACATAACATATTAATTAAGAAATGAGCTATTTTGAAACAAATAAAACATTTGATAAAAAGATTTAGAGAGAAGTTTAATTTGAAATTAGTGTTTATTTATAAAATTTGGACAAAATTTTATTTGAAAAGGAATTTAATTTCAAGTTTGTAATTTTATTTATTTATAAATAGAAAATCAAATCTATGAAATAGGTGTAAGATTTTTAGGGGTGGGATTCACATGTAACTTAGTTATAGTATATATCTTATAAAATTTAAGAGCTGTATAATCGAAATTTTAGAATTGAAGATAGAATTAAAAAAAATTATTAGTGAAAAAATTAACTTTTTTCCTAAAAGAAATTCGATTTTAACGGTGAAAAACTCCAAATAAATACACACGATTTAGATTAGAATAGTGAAAGTCACTAGACTACAAGAAAAGAAGATCTAAATTAAAAATCAACCTTCGTTTCTCCAAACTATACAAAAAGAGAGTGAAATCAAATCGATTTTTTAACTTAATACATAAGACAACCATTTAAATTTGTGAGTAAAGACACTCATAATTGTGAATTATTTCAATTAAACACTTGAATTCATGATAAAATATTTTTAAAACTATGTAAAACGATTGTTAGTAACTTATTTTAATTTTTGCCAATACTGAATTGTGACAACCCCCTCGGGATCCACATATTCAGGTATTGTCTCTGCCATGGGCGGCCATTCGCTCTTTTAATTCCCTCTTATTGGCATGCAGCCTCAAGGGAGAATCGAACCCGTGACCTATGGCTCCTTTACATCCCTCCCAAGGAGATCGCCTCTTACCAATTGAGCTGCAGATCAATTGGTAAGAGGCGATCTCCTTGGGAGGGATGTAAAGGAGCCATAGGTCACGGGTTCGATTCTCCCTTGAGGCTGCGAGCCAATAAGAGGGGATTAAAAGAGCGAATGGCCGCCCATGGCAGAGACAATACCTGA
>NC_028640.1:75626502-75671652 GCF_001406875.1 Solanum pennellii | reverse complement strand
GAAAGATGGTGGTCTCGTATCAATGGTGTGACGGGCATTGGTACGAGTACCGGTGTTATAAAAAGGAAAAGTACTATTATAGAATGTGGACTGAAATTTGAGAATGCCAAAGCATATGGGCATTAGCTGATATATTATTGACTTGAATTCCTTGTGTGATTGTGTTTTATTTATTTCACCCGTATAGTTGAGATAATTGAGGTGGTTATGTATTATATTCATATTGATTGATTGAGATGCATCATCATTCCCTCTATTGAAACAATATTGTGCACATGCATAGAGATGAGACTGAGTATAAGTTGGGCACGTGGAGATCGTCCGTGCTGGGGATGGTGAGATGTTAAGATTGTAATTTGGGCACGTGGAGACCGTCCGTGCGAAAATTGTTTGATATTATGATAGTGCGTTGAGATCGTCCGCACAGACACGTGGAGATCGTCCGTGTCGGTATATGGACCTCGCGAGTCCCCCATGGGTCATGAACTCTCGATGTATTTCCGAGGAGTATCATGTATATACGGTTGAGTGAGTACTGGGTATTCTGAGACATATCATTACATGGCATCATATTGCATTGCATTTCATCCCATCATTCATTCTTGATGACTATATGTTTCGTTTGGTGTTTAGAAAATATTAAATGTTGATTTCCTTTATTGATGAAACTTGAATAGTAAGTGTATATATATATATATATATACTTGTACAATCTAAGAATTTATTTTCTTATATAACTCCCGTCACTACTTCTTCGTGGTCGGTCAATGAGACATACTGAGTACACGTGGTTTCGTACTCATACTACACTTGTTGCACTCTTTGTGGTGCAGATTCGATTCCAAGTAGGAGCACATCTCGAGGAGCAGTTTGAGTCCGAGTTTGGAGTGTCTTGGAGTTGTGGTGAGCTGCTTGGCTGTTCCGTGGCCCACACCTCCCTCTATATTTTTTATTTATTCTGTTATTCAGTATTCAGACAGGATATCCCTTATGTTAGATTTGCCTTTTTAGTTTCAGACTTGCATCGTATTTTAGAAGCTCTTGTACTCATGACACCATTTCTTGGGTAGTATTTTTTTTCAGTTTTCCGCATTCGTACTTATAAGAACTCAGTGTTGGAGATTTGGAAATTTGTTGTCTTTTCACTTCTTGTTAGTTAAGTTTGTTAAAATATGCTGGTTGGCTTACCTATTGGTTGGGAATATAAGTGCCATCACGACTCGTGATTTTGGGTCGTGACATGAATACTATCACTTACCGTGAGCAAGAAAATAAATCTCCCTTGCTCTAATATTGTTGATAAAACATAAATTGAATAGTAACTTATTCAATTTTTTTACTAATACTCAACAATATTGTGGCTGAAATTTGATAGCACCTATAGAATAAAGATTCATAAAAACATACGTATTGAAAATAAAGTAGACATCGTAATCATGAAGAAAAGAAAAATAATTTATTTTACGAAACTACGTTTTTTTTCTTAGAAAGTACATCAAACATTAGAAGATACATAACACTTCAATTAAAAAATGTGTCTACCATGCATATGCATACGTTAAATTTTAGTATAAATCATACAGTTAGTATTAAGTATGTTTTTTTTTTCTTAATTTCCCATTAAACTTTAGTATAAATCATCTTGCTCCTTTAGTTTGCTTTCACTTCAATAATTAATTTTGTACTAGTTACCGATCAATTTATTTTTTGTGGATCTACATATATAAAACTTTGAACACTTTTTAGCAAGTAATAAGTAGGAAGTTTAAAGTTGAAATAATCGTAAATAAAATGACAAATCTCATCTAAAACAATTTTTAGAAATGATGAGAATATTTATTTAAATAAGGCTATTGAACATTGTACTATTTCCCTTGCAAGAAAAGTAAATTCAATAAAAGTAAAATACAATTCATTTTGCTCCATGAAATGTATTTGTTGCACTTGAAGTTCCTAACGGGACTTGATGCAATGTTGTTTCTTGGCCTTCTTCGCATTTTTTTGATTTGCAGATGATATTGATGACCTTTTAATACGAGGAAATATAACGTGGTCGTTGTTCGGAATTTCTAGGGCTTCTGTGTTTATAACGCAACAGATAACTCCATCGCGCATGGTAGGATCAGCTGTCACTCTACTTTCGAAAAGCTTTTGATCTTCAACTTCATTAGAGGTACCCTAAACATCCAAACATGTCATAAAAAATCAATTAAAAAATGTTCTAGGGAACTATAAATTATTATCATTCTTTAATTAAATTCTACACATTTTAGATCAAATTAGAGTTAGGTACACTCATATATATATATATATATATATATATAGATAAACAAAGCAATAAAGAAAAAAGAATAACTATTCGTCCTCTTCTAATAAAAATCACAAAAATCAATTTCTGAATTAAAAAAAATAAAGAATCAAGCATGTGCACCTTTTCTCAAATAAGCAAAAAAAAAAAAGTTAATTCAACGTGAAATCATACATTTAAAGAATAAAACATCAAAACAAGTAAAAAGAAAAAGAAAACAATTAAAAAAAATTATTTTTTTTGTGGTACCATAGCAGCGTTGCAGAAATGACTTTTTCTTGAGAATAAGAGAGGAGAAATATTTTATATTTGTGAGTGAAAATAAGCTTAACATAAGTAATTATTTATACTAGTTTGGAGAGATCAAAACATTAAAATATTTCCTTAGAAGTTAATTTTTTGTAAATTTGAGTGGACAGCCAAAAATAGATTTTTTTTTAATAAAAACTTTGATTTTTTATTTTGACTAATATGATTATGATAAGCTCCACATAGGCGCTCATCGTTTAGATTAGAACGAGTTAAAGTCATTTGATCCAAAAAAAAAGAAAAGGTTAAATTAGCATAGATAGAATCATATAAATTTGCGGGTAAAATTACTCTAATTGTAATTTATTCTAATTAAGCACTTGAACTCATGATACGATACACTTAAAAAATATATAAAATAATTGTTAGCAACTTATTTAAATTTTTATCAATACTAAAGAATATCCACTTACCATGAGCAAAAAAAAAATGAAGCTTCCTTGCTCTAATATTGTTGATAAAACTAAACAATATTGTGACTGAAATTTGGTAGTACCTATATGAACATAAACTACAACAAATAAGCAATATATTTTGAGTTTTAATTAAGCTTCCAATAACAAAAAAAATAATATCTATCTATTTAGATTTTCACTACGTGTTCATTTCAAAAATATATAAAATGCAAGTGGAGAAACTTTGAAAGGGAGCCTTGAACAACAGCAGCCCAAAAAAAAACATTTATTACTTCTATGTTGGCTATATAAATTTTTATTGTTTATGTTGCATGTAATTAAGTTCATATTCATTTATTGTTATCTAAGACGAAATTTTAAAAAGGTGCAAAATTTTCTTACATTTTCTATAAGAATATAAAAATATATTATATATAATTCAATCTAAGCGAAGGTTAGGTACGAATTCGATCAAATTAAGTCAATAATTTTAGTAAGGTTAGGTACGAATTCGATTGAATTAAGTCAATAATTTTAGTGAAAACTATGATCTTATGATACATCATACATGTGTAATAATAATAATAACTAAGGACTAATTTCATTTTATACAAAACTTTGAACCATATATATACAAGACATAATGTAGACATTGTATCATGACAAACATACCAACATGAAGGGGAAAAAACATTAATTTCAACTAATAAATATTGCTGATATAATATTCATTTGACGAAACTAAAAGTTAAAACATTTCCATACTTCCACATGATCTTTATATATATAAGATAGTACTAAAACATTACATTAAACATTAGAAGATACACAACACTTCAATCCAAAAACAATAGAGTTTTGACATCCTTATAGTTTTTCTTTTTTTAGGTTTTAACACACTGAATTAAGCAAAAGTAGGAGAATAGTCTAAAGAGTCAGTACTCTCATGCATGTCTAGTGAACAAACATTGCATGTGATTATTTAGAAAATATGACAATATTACAATAAGGTGAAAATTACTACTCAACCTAGAGCAAAAGTAGTAATATCAGAGCCACCTCCACTGTGAAGATGATTATGATAATTGTTGTTTGGTTGAAGGCGTAAGTCTAATATACGAGGCCCTCCAGTTGGAAATCCAAGCACGGAATTGTAGTCTCCATCATGCTCAACTAATCCACCATATGGATCCTCTTGTCTTGCATCCTACGCCAGTCAAATTCAATCATCAATATCATGTATTGTTGGGGCAGAGAAAGAAGGAAGGAAAGGGGATTTTAATGAATATTTTTTGTCGATTAATCATATAGTATATCTAAGGTTAAAAGTCTTTTAGGTATGTGTAACAGAGGTTAAATTTTTCCTTTGTGAAAATCTTTCATTTGCCATATGTATCTTGCACAAATGAGTTGAGAATAGTTGATCATGTATTGAATTTTTTTAAAACTCAGAGGTATCAAAATTTTAAGGTCGGAGATGAATATGTTTACCATCCGTAAAACTCCATGTTGTCCTACTAATGTTATTATAAAATTCACTATACAAGCATAAACACTTGATTTTGCACCAAGTAAATCAGATGCCTTATGGTAGAATCTCATGTGTTAGTAATTATGTGGATAGATCACAAAACATTGGGAAGAATACTATTCCCAACTATATCATCTACTTAATTCTATCTTGCTCGAACTTTTAAAAAAGTTGACAGGTATGTCCCAGATCCTCCTCAAATAGTGCATTTTTTTAGAATCAAAAACGGGTGCAGTAGCATTTGAATAGTCCGAGCAAAATAACAGTTCTTTCTAGATTTAGAGAACAATATAAATCCTAGACAAATGCTTTTGCTTCTAACTACTACTCCTATCAAGCAATATTGCAAAATAGGGTTGTGGATGATTGTAAAAACAAACTTAATTTCTATGCTATGCAAAAAAAAAAAGGTATTAACAAGCTTAAGCACTTACAAATTCAAGTAGGAGATTTCTATTTATTTCTTCCACATTCCTAACCTGCAATCAACCAAAATATGAATTTGTCTTTTTTTTTTAGTATTCAAGTGTGTGATTATCCCATCTAAAAGCTTAACTTAAAGAGAGAACACACTTTTTATTAGTTAATTATATTTTCAACATATTGAAATATGACGTCTTACCTTTTTCCTGTAAGTTTCAATCTGATTGCCAATCACCTTAAACTGTTCTTTCACAAATAAAATAAAGTTAGGCATTACTTACATAAAGAAAATGACCAACTTTATGGAAGGCAAGCAAATAAAAAATGAACACATTTGATTACTCTTTTCTATATATTTAGTTTTTAACTAAAAAGAGGTAGTTATATTAATAACTAATATGCATCATTACAAAATACTCATGAATCTACATGATAAATGGATAGTAATAAGTAATATGCATCACAACTAATGATGAAGAATCCAATCTCTAGATCTGTATCCATTCGATCGGCCTTTAGATGTATTAGCTCAAGTTCTTGAATAATAGGTGTTTACTAATGAGAAGCTGAGTTTCTAAAATAATTATTAAGTTTCACTTCTGAATTTAGATTGAATTTAGTATATCTTAAAATATTGAATAGTTTGACTCTCCAAAAAACGTCCTAACAAAGTATTTTGAGAGCTCGTTCACATCATCATTTTAGATCATATTGTATCTCTATACTTTCTTTTTTAGTTATTTTAATTAAGATTCAAGTAAAATTCGTCTTTATGAGCTTGTTCACATCATCATTCTCATGTTCGTCTAAATGAAAAAAATTGTCGAGGGTCATTTGAAGGAAAAACATCTTTACCCATAAAGGTAAGAATAAGACTGCAACATATTAATTACCTTCTTAGATTTCACTTGACAACTATAAAGTGATTCGATTACGATTATTTCAATTTTAGAAATTTTAGTCTAATAATTGGAATTAACCTTTCTTTCACGAATAAGCTTCAGAGAATTGTCCACATTTTCCATGAGTTCTTCCAACTGTTCATAGTTCAGATCATTTAGGCTTTCTCCCATCCTCTGTCTGTCCATAAATTATAATATCAATAAATAACAAAATAAAATAAAATTATAATTTTATTTTATTTTATTTAGATTTTTTATCAATAAATTAAAAAGTCATAGATTCTTGTTAAAGATCTAGTACCTGATCTCTTTTCGTAGATTCCTATTAACATCCTTTAGCTTCCTTAGCTGCTCTTGCATTTTCTGCTCATTTTTAACAAATAATAAATCTAAAAATACCTCAAATATATATGTAACCAAGAAAATAAAACAATCTTTCTAATAATTAAACTTTTAAATGAGACGTACATACAGTTCAACATGATATCAAAAAAATAGTTTAGATGATCAATTGAACACTCAAAATTATATAGAAAATAATGTAATATGTACATCTTAAAAATTATTTTTCATAGATCTATATAAAATCTTGTCAAAACATGGGGATCGATCGAGATCTTGGATAATTCATATCTCAGCCGTTATTTCAAGAATCTTTACATAAAAAAGAATCAAATCTAACCGTAAAGGACATGTTGAAAATATAACCAAGTAAATAGAAAGTGTGATCGATTCCAAAAACAAATATAAAAAGCACTTTTTAAGATGAATTTGTTACACAATTTAACCAAAAAAAAAGGGGGAAAGTTAAAGATCTTAGAAGGGAGAAATCAAAGAAATTAAAACCTCATAGTGAGTAGTCCAAATATCAACTCCAATAGTCTTCTGGTACAGATCGAACAATTGTTTGGTCCTAACAAAACATAAACAACATCAAAATAATTAAAACAAACACAAAAATTTTGAAAATAATAATAAAATAAAGTTTGTTTTCTTACGTGATAGAGGGACTTATAAACTCATGAAGTTTTCCAGTACTAGAAATCATTACAATTGAAACTTTAGCATCACAAAGAACAGTAAGTTCATTAGCCTTCTTGAATAGCCCATTTCTTCTCTTTGAATAAGTCACTTGTCTATTTGTTTGGTTTTCTATTTTCTTGATCTGGATCTTACCACGAGCCATAACTTTTTTTTTTTTTTTTTTGAGATCTTAAATACTCAAACCCTAGAAGGTCAAGTTAACTTTTTATTGTGCAATTTTTTTTTAATTTTTTTTTTTTTGTTATTTTGATTTGTGATAAGATATTGGAGGAGGAGAAGAGTCTTAGAAAGATGGAGTTACTAAAAATGGAAAGGGATGCCAAAACAATGAAAGGTGATTGCAGAATTTGATAAAAGTAATTTAAGAATCAATCAATTGTCACTTGTTGTAGTTGTCCCTACCATCACAACGTCTCAGTTATCAGTCACTTGTCACCCAACAGCATTTATATTCGAGAGAAGTACTGATAACACCTCTGATCGTGAGTTATTAATTTTCTTTTTAAATTATTGACAATTACGAAAATATTGTTAAAAAGGCCCATTTACACTTTATTAAAAAGGATTAGGAGTTAGAAGAACGATTATGAAAATTATGTCGAAGCTTTGATTTTCTTATATTTCTCATCTCCTTTCTACAGACTTGTATCTCATCACTTTCTAGTTACTTCTTTCTTTGTTAATCTCTTATTAATTAGTGGTGTCATCACTTTATTGTGTGCATTCTATGTTGTAATTTGTATTCAATGATTAATATATATATAACAATGCTTCTGTTGGAATCAAGTTTGTTTTAAATACTCTCTATTTAACTAATTCAATTTAAATATACATTTGATTTGTCACATGGCATAGTAAGTAGTCTTAATACTTTGGTAAAAGTGTATCTCTTAATAGAAAGTCCAGAAAGTGTTGAAACACTCATTAACTTGACGAGAATTAGGGATGTATTTCAACCATGTGGCAAAAGATCATAGATGTATTCAAGTTTAGTTAATCAAGATGGAGATTTTTAAAGGCTATCTATAATTCGTGACAAAACTCATAATAATCTATGTCAAGTTGAAAGATGTTTTTAGTACTTCCCTTTATATTTTTAATCAAAGGTGAGTTAAAATGTATGATTATCCTATTTTAAAACTTAATTAAAACATGCTAAGAGGAATTGTTATAATTTATTTTCTATGTGAATTATTATATCGATAAATAAGTCTCGTCATATATAGATCTAATGCTAGTTTAAGAGGTGAAAATTGTTTAAGTCATATTAAAGAGACTACACATTCTTTAAAGGACAGACCGATGTGGGACTCTTTCACATTGTGGGTCCCTTTTTTACCTAAAGAAGTGAACCAACTTCTTGCCATTACACTAAGCTAGACTTAAGTATCTTTTACACCAATTTTTGCAAATGAAAGATTTGTTCAATAAATTTTGCTTAAGATTCTGTATAGCTAGTATATATAATTAGTAGAGCATTACATGAAGGAAATGCAAATGAAGGACCATTGTGTTAAACAAGTGATTGCGGTCTCTTCTTTTATATATATGTATTAAGTTATACCAACAGATAATATGGCATATGCTCTAAGTTTAGGGCAACTACCTACTCTAAAACTACTTTTGATTTATGCGAATATTATTTGATGCTTTCATCTATTTTGTGATCCTCAAATCTATCGATTCAATCCTATACATCAATAATATATTCAGCATAATCTCATAATGGAGTTCGAAGAGGCCTAAAGGGTGTGGTTCATATCGAACTTTTTTGTTAGCTAATTTACTTTTTTATATGTATGAGCGTTTAGTCTGTATATAGATAGTCATCTCCCAACCCTCATTTTGAAAGAATAAAAGTTTTATCCTTTTTGTTGTATGTTGAGGTAAGGTCAAGCCCCTCTCAATTACTTATTTTATTTTATTTTAAAAATAATTACAGATAGGGCAAATCGATGTGCATGTATTTCATGAAAAGGGATACTTGAGCGGAGTTACAATATTAGGTACAAGTTTTAGATCAAACGAATCCAATGACTTTTGCTTAATTAGACCTTTCAATTGGTAATTCAATAAACAAAACGAGCTACAATAAATTCAATAGTCAACTTAAATGGTATTAGGTACAAGTTTGATTAGACAAATTCAATAGCTTTACCTTAGACTTTTAAATTAGTAATTCAGTAACTAAAACAAATTGAACTAATTCAACAGTAAATTCAGAACTCACAAACTACAAAATATTGCTCAATAGAGTTATCTCGAACTAATACTAAATATAGACATTGAGAAAACTAATCCTAGAATAGAATTATTCGAATGACAAACAAATTACTATATACATATATAGACATTTCATAAAACTAACCAGAATATAAGTAATTTGGCAAAATGTCAGGACTATGAATGCATTGCAATAACGAGTATATATCTAAAAGGGACAAACAAAGAACCAATGGTTTAACATTAAACCCTAAAAAGTGATACTTAACTTTAGCCTACGAAAAAAAAAAAGAATACTAAAAGCCTACAACTTTGTGATTACTTGCACGGCTATATGACAAGGAATCTTGAAATATTAACGTTGTTCATCCTCGTTACTCCTTTCATGTATGGGTCATTCGCACAAATATCGATGGTCTTTAATTTTTATCTTTTAAATTTGATGGTATTTTGTTTATCTTTTCATATATTAAGCAACAAATAATATGTAGCTAAAGATTTCTTTGACGTCGAAATAACAAAAAAAAAATTGATTTCTATGAGCTTATATTTTCGTACCATACTTACTATAGTCTATAACCACACAAGTTATGTTGCATAGCTTATGTTGATCAAAGCATAATTCATTCGGTTCAAAAACCAGATTAGTTCTTACAAAATTAAATGTTACGTAAAAGTTCAGTTTCAGAATGCACAAGTTATATGGTAAAAGGCATAGTTTGATCTACAAAATTTATTTCGTGTGAGACAAAAGTTCTCTTAACTTATTTAAAATCTAATGCATGAATTAGATTATACACGACTTATGTCATACTACTTAATTTCTACGAAACTTATGTTAGACAAGACAAAAAAAAATTTAACTTATTATTTGTAATATATTGTTGACATTATTGTGGGCTAGAGACGATTCGGTGGGCTTCCTCACTTAATACAAACTGGACTAGAAAAGCCCATCATTAGTTGAGCCCATCATTGGAAGGAATAATTACATAAATTAATACATTTTAAAAAATAATTACTGATTTTAGCGATACTTTTTGTTTATTACCATTTATAGCAATACTGTTATAAATCTATAATATGTATTAAAAGTGAATTATTTATGCAATATTTTTGAATTATAATTGTTTTTGAAATATATTGTGTTTGTTTGGTAAAAAATGGTCACATTGTATTATAAGTGTATTAAAATGTGTGATAAATGTATTATCCATCATTAAAACTTGTATTATATGTGAATAATAAATTGTTCTTTGTAATATGTATTAAAATTGTATTATAAATGAATTAAAAGCGATCAAGTGAAAAAAAAATATTATTGTTATAAATTGTAAATATTTTATTATTATAGCACATTTATGTATAAGATAATATATTTTTAGAAGATTTTTATATAAATATATGATCCCATTAATATCATAAATTAATAATTCTTTAAAAGTACAAGTATATCTGAAGACAAATTAGTGAAATATGATTATATTGTATTATTTTTTTTAAATTAAATATATTTGAAGTTCATCTCTAACTTTTCTTATTACATTCACGAGCTCGGGTGTTGTCTTTTCGAACTGCATCATGAAATTGTGAAGAGTTCTAAATGAGATAAGTGTTTTCTTACGCGTCACTGGTTCCAAAGGTATAATATTATCTTCAACTGCGTTAACAACATTGTTTTTTCCGATGGTATCCATAATTTTTTCTAAGCTCTGGACCTCTGAATATGTATCACTTTCACCTGGATAATTCAAACAGGTAGTACATAATTGATAGCATCCAAACATTGATCTTAATTTGCTAGATTAGTTTGTCAACTTCATAGCCTTCTAATTTCAACAGTAAAATCTACTTGATAATACATCTTGAAAGCTCTTATTATCACAGTATCACAAGGTTGAAATTAGTAAGATTCAACGATTTTGATGTATTCGTTGTACTTTATGTATAATATTTTTTTTATGTGAAATCAATAAGTATGATATATAAATTAATAAGATACAATTATTTTGATATAATCAATATTAACCTTCATCAAATCTCAAATCATTCTTTAAATTAATAAATATTAATTTATCGATTATATAATATCTCTATAAAATAATAAAATTTCATGGTCCCGCCAATATTAATTTATAGAGATTTTACTGTATAAGATATTAACGATGGGAGAAACTTCACTTGTCATTATCATATAGTTTTTATATTTGCCAATTGATGATTACGATCAATTCACAACTAGAAAATAAATAATCAGTGACGGAAACAATATTTTATAGTTAAAGAATAAAAATTTCATATCAATCTCGTTTAGCTATTAAGTAGCAACGAATTTAAAGAAAATTCGATTATCGTAAAAATTATCGAAAGTTATATATTTATTCTGATCTTCCCATATCTGATGAAGATCATAAATGTGTACTACGTACTTATAGTGTATATATATATAGTTCATCAAACTTAGGCATCTAATTAGCTGTCTATATATAACAAAAATGATTTGTCATTTATCTATAGACAAAAAGTTGGTCACTTAAACATGGGCATATTTGAAACGTCGTCATATATGAGAAAAAGAATATGATAAAACCCCCCAAAAAAAATTATATATATATATATATATATATAAAAAGTTCTACTTTATTAAATTCATATAAATTAAGTAATACAGATAGAACCCAAAGAGTATAGACTAGTTATGGCAAGTAGACGATATTTCCATACAAAAACATATATTAATTAATACTTTAGGAACGATAATGACTTGTTGCTACCAGCCCTAAGCTCTTAATTAATTACAATTACAATAATTAATTAATACATAGGGCAGACTCATGCGCTAGCTGGAGACTACTAAACTCAATCATAGTCGATAGCAAAAGAGAAAAAAGCAATTATTTAATATTCTGAATGCGTCTCTGATAAACACGAATGCTTGAGAGAAGGATCATCGTTACGTAAGAGGATTTTCGAGTAAAGAGCAGTGGAGAGCAATAAAGCAATGATGACCAAAACTGAGAGAGATGATAGAGTTAGCATTATGGTGTGTGGAACTTTTCCTTTAACCTCTTTTGCATATCTTGTAGATGCCAATGCTAATAGTGTTACTGGATATGAATATGCCCACCATGCCACATTGAATTTTCTCATTGATTTCTTGAAAAGACTTGGCCTGCATATCTAAAAAGTTCAAAAAAAAAACAACTATAATTAATCACGATCGTTCAAAAGCAAATTCAAGATTTCAGAACATCAACGTTATACCAATAAGTTAGTTTATAATATAAGTTTTCTATACATTATGTAACTTGAATTTTTTAACTCACATATTTACAAGATTTGAAACAGATTATTCAATTTGACTGAACTCTTACCCTTTACATTTGACTCTATTTATCTTCATCTTTATCACGCTCAAAATATCTCCCAAAAGAATATTTCACAAATATATTATATAAAAAAATGTAATTGCTGTAATTTTAATATTTTTGACTACCTAAAAAGATTTGATCAATCTTAGATTTTCTTGGGATAGTGGATCTAGTAGACTGACAAATGAGAGTCGTCTTGATCACGGCATGTACGGCTCGTACAAGAAAACATGAATAGTTTAAATAGCAAGCTAATATTTAATAACATTAATATTTTTAATATACAAAAAGACAAAAACAATGAAATTTAGAAACATAAATAACAAGTTGTGATCCTAAAAAGAAAACAATATTATAATTATATTCCTAATACAAACACATACGTAGACTTGAAGATAAAGTTGTTGTAAAGTCAATTTCATCTAATTGCACATGCAATGAAGTGGAAAATTCAACTTAGGATTGGAAAAAAAAAATAAAATAACAATAACAATAACATTAACAATAACAATAATAATAATAATACATAAATTAAAGCCGAAACTTTTGCGAGTCGAAGACTCCTTTAATCTTAGATTCAACTCATATACCCTATAAAGAATTTCATATTATTGATATAATATAACTTGTTATAGCAGATTATCTAATTTATAGTTCAAATAATAGATTTCAATATAATCTAACATGTTATATATATATATATGTATATAATAATATATTTTGAAATTTTTTATAGAAAAATAATTTTTTTTTAAATGTAATATTACCAGTGACGTAAAGAGAAACAACGAGAGATAGAAGAACATTTTTGAAGCCGTATCAAAGGTTCCGGTTATTGATGCCCAAGCCAAGCTAGCCATACTCGGAGCAGCCGAGAACAAGAAGAAAACGGGCCGTAGCATAGCCGGTAGCCGGTCACTTCCCGATAGCCGCTGATACAACGTAACAAAAAGGACCAAATAATGAACCATGCCAAGTGAAAACAAGCAAACGGAAACCTCTTGCCAGCCCATTTTAGCCGCGGCTCGAGCCCCGACTAAGTTCCCAATGACCGATAAATGGCTCGTAGGGTTAGCCACGGCTGTTAAGAACCTTTTCCCTTTAGTGAACCATTGTCCATAAATTTTCACATCTAAAATTAAAACCGGAACAGCAAAAACCCACCAAAGAGCTTTGTAAACAACGTGTTTTGGAGCTATAATGAAAGGGTAGGATTCGAGTAAAATAAGCCAAGAAATCCAAGGGGCAAAAAGGTAATTTACACCAACATGGTGTAGAAACTCCCTTTTGACTAAATTAAATCGAAAGACGCATTTCAAGAGGTAGAGTAAAGAAAGTAGAACTAAAATCAATAAAGCAAACGACCATAAGAAAATTAAAATAGGACGATAGATTATTTGAGGGACGCGATGTAAGAATTTTGTTTCGTTATTATTTGGATCGAGAAGTGTTTTCCATAACAAAGCTTCCCAACACAAAGATAGGCTTATTCTAAAATAGCCTGCATGAATCCTCGTTAGCATTGAAAATACTAAGAATTGTAGACTATGATTTTTTGATGAACTGAGAGAGGAATCATCGATAGTACTATCAATATCTGGTATAGTATTTTGATTTTCGGACTCATGAGTATTAGGTGTGACGATTATTTCATCTAATATTGGGGTGATTCTCATCGACATATTTGAAGGAATTAATGGAGTTTAATGTATCTCGTTAGAGATTAATATAGGAGAGAGATTGATAATAGGACAAATTAAGTAGGATTAAAGAAAGTGAAAATTGGGTTAGCTAGATGCTAATGGGGACAAATGAATTAATTAAAAAGAGTACCAAATCAAATTTTCCTTCTAATTAGCTGGACGTACATGCAGGCAGGTACAAACTAAGTTTATATTATTTGAATGGTAAGATTTCTGAGTTTGATATCTACACCAATGGTAAAATAATCATAGAAAATAAGAAATTAACGGGAAAAAAAATTGCAGCTAAACAACAAAATCTCAAACTATTTAGTGACATATTCATGATGATCTAATTTTTTTTACTATTAGCGCGAATTAGCTAGAAATTATCAACACATACAGTAGCTGGTTTCATATTTTCTAATAAGGTATATATTACATTGTATGAATATTGAATAGGATTAAAGTTATATATACTGATAGAGTAGTATACCTTAAATATAAAGTTATATGTGTAGAAAATAAATATTCCACTTTGTGGTTAATGAATATACATGTACATATCGTAAATGTGTGGTTTAATTAAAGGAAAAGTTATTGAAATACACGTCATATATTTCCCTTATTTTTAATATCCCCTTCTATTTCTAAAAACCTCTAAACTCCCTTATTTCTCTCCTAATGTATTTAATGTATCCGAACTACATATTAATGTATTCTAGTCAATATTTAATGTATCTGAGCTACCTATTATATATTCCGATTTATTTTATAATGTATCCGAGGCTACAGATTATGTATCCGATTTATGTTATAATGTATCCGAGATACTCTTTAATGTATTGGGAAGGTACAAATTTTAAGTGATTATTGTAGTTAGAAAAAAATTAGGAATAAAATGTAATTTAATCTTTACACTATGTGATTTATGTATATTATACATTCATTAAAGGAAAAATTGTATCATATTTATCATTTTTATACATTTGAATATTTATATGAACCAAAATATTACTACTATTTACATTGTTGAAAATGAAGTTTAGGACCCAAAAAAAAAGTCGGCCCATTGGACAAATATTTGGGTCCAATGCCTAACAGAACGAGAGGACGCAGCCCAAATATCAACTAGCCTTTTGTAACAAATTAAGTGACTCCCTATATTATTTATATTTTTAAAGTTTAAATTTATATAATAAAGTACAAAAAGTGTATATTTTACATTTGAAGGGGAAAAAAAATGTGAAATGATCTCACTTTTTGAATGGCCTGATTAAGCTCTATGATTTATTTTACTGAGAAGGGAAAGAAAAGTTGATTTTACGATATAATTTTTTTATTTAAGAAAGTCGAAAAATTAAAAAGTGAAAATTCAATATAATTGTCTAACCCCCGTTGGCCCTTTGATAAAAATGGTTCTTGTCATTCTAACTTAGGGTAGGCACGAGGTACTAATTTTACCAAATTGTTCATCTATTTATGACTTTATATTGTTCGGATCAGCTTTCTTATATCTTGGCTAAATTTATATAAACATATTAGGATAATATCACAAGTGAAATTTGAGAAAGAGGATGTGTACACATAGTCTTATTCTTATCATGTGAAGGTAGAAAAGTTATTTTTGTTAAATATTCGAATCAAGCAGAGCATATGAAAATAAGCATGGTAAGCAAATACGGTAGCGAAAAAATCATATTGAAAACAATGAAGAAAACAACCATTAGACGTCAAAAAATATAATAACCGAAACAAATAAACATAATGTAATATTTAAATAAAAGGATATGATAGTAAGACAATAATAATAACAATACTATCTAGGGCCATGTTCAGTGAGCTATGTTTTGTCTAATTACCTCTACTGAGGCTTCTCCGGTCTACCTTTCCTTACCTCTACTATAGTCTACAGCAAGCCTCACACTTCTTCTCACAGTGGATCCTGTGCATCTTTTCTTTATATTTTTAAATCATCTCAGTTTGCCTTACTCATCTTGTCCACGGAAACCACTCCAACCTTTGTGCTAGACAATTTCATTCCTGATCCTATCACACTTGGAATATTGACACACTCATTTAAACATCCTCATATTTGTTACTTTAATCTTTTGGACATGTAAATTATTAATCGGCTAACACTCTACCCTAATTAATATAGTTGAGCTAACCTCTACTTTATAATACCTTCTTCAAGATTTGGTGACACATTTTTATTATACAAAAATCTTCTCATTTCTTTAAATTATTAGTCCCAAATACTCAAAACTTCCTTTCTCAAAAATGAATTATGTTTCAATTTAATCAATTCAAACTCAATAATCACAATTAAAAAAAAAGACACATTCTCAATCATGATTAAATAATAATCATATATATTCTTTATTAATCAATTTGATGTAAATCGTCAAATTGTCTTGTAAATGCTAATCACCTAATCTTACACTCAAAATATTATAAAATGAAGTTAGTTTTCCCTTCTATAAACAAATAAAAAAGTAATTTAAATTAGCTATTTTTTCTCTCAAGTAAAAATGGATCTTACAGCTGGGACCCGTAGATCCACCAGCAAATTCACATTAATTTCAAGTTCTATTTCTCTTTACTAGACTATATTATTCTTCTGTCTATCAAACTTCCGATCCCCAATTTCTTTAACGCCACACTGAAAGAATACACACAAAGAGACAACTTCCCTTAACATACGCACTCTCCGTTCACCGATCTTCATTTCAAATGCAGTTTTCCGATCAGATCTGAGTTCAATTTGATCTCGAAATCCAGTTAGGGATTCATATACAGCAGTTGTTGTTTTTTTTTGAGCATTTGATTTTGTTGCGTTTGAGGAATTTTGAAAGATGTTGACGAAGTTTGAAACGAAGAGTAATCGAGTGAAAGGGCTCAGTTTTCATAGCAAAAGGCCATGGATCTTAGCTAGTCTTCATAGCGGTGTGATCCAGCTTTGGGATTACCGTATGGGAACTCTTATTGATCGATTTGATGAACATGATGGCCCTGTTCGTGGCGTTCATTTTCACAAGTCTCAGCCTCTTTTTGTATCAGGAGGTTTGATTTTCCTTTTTTTCCCTCTTCTTTTGAATTTGCTGTTGCAGTTGATTTCATGATTGAGTGGTAGACTGTGGATCTTCTGATATCATGTGTGATTTATGAAATCTAAATGCTACTTTTGCCGAATTAGTGAATTCCCGACGAGAATTTGTTTATGCGCTAGTTTGGTAGCTTTTTCCTTTTTAGTTTATTTGATCTATGCGATCAATGGCATAGGCTAGGGTATATCATTCACATTGTGTTTTGATATGCATTTGTTCTTGTATATTCTAGATCAGGTGGAATGCCTCATTGAATTGTAGAATATGTAATGTGATCTCATATTTAGTCTTATTCATCCTTGAATCTCTTTAGAAGAGGCATCATTAGTTCTTTTTTGACTGCAGGCTTGAGTGGTATTCTGTTTACTCATAAGGTATATAGTGTTTGATCAAATCCAATTATTTAGAGTAATTTATTTCATTTTGTTTGTATTTTTTCTGTTTCTAGAAGGACCGAATGATTCACGACACTGTCAAAATCTAGAAGAACTATGAACTACTATGTACACTCAAGGCTCAAATTCTTAAGCCGATTCTATATTGATGATTGATAAATTGTATGGATGTTATGTATAATGCTGCAAGTGCTGCTGCAGTAACAAATTTACCTATCATCACTAAGGCAAATAAATTAATTAAATAATAAAAACTAAAAGCATATGTTTTAACAGAATTGCAATCTATGCCTACTTGCATTATTGAAATTCTGTATTGGACTGTTCTTAGTATATTTAAACTCTTGTAACTTGTTTGCTGCAGGAGATGACTATAAGATAAAGGTCTGGAATTATAAGCTGCATCGGTGCTTGTTTACGCTGCTTGGACATCTTGATTATATTCGCACTGTCCAATTTCATCATGAGTATCCCTGGATTGTCAGTGCAAGTGATGATCAGACAATCAGGATATGGAACTGGCAGTCTCGCACTTGTATTTCTGTCTTGACTGGACACAACCATTACGTGATGTGTGCCCTATTTCATCCCAAAGAGGACTTGGTTGTCTCTGCATCTTTGGATCAAACTGTTCGGGTCTGGGATATTGGTGCTCTAAGGAAGAAAACTGTTTCTCCTGCTGATGACATCTTGCGCTTGAGCCAGATGAATACAGACTTCTTTGGTGGAGTAGATGCTGTTGTGAAGTATGTCTTGGAGGGTCATGATCGAGGAGTTAACTGGGCTTCATTTCACCCTACATTGCCCCTAATTGTGTCTGGCGCGGATGATCGCCAGGTGAAAATCTGGCGGATGAATGGTATGCTCTAAAATCTTGAATGTTTTTTCGCATGCCAGCCATAAATGTTTTCTTACATATCTGTTGAACCTTTAGCGCTAAATTCAGTTTGTGCTATTTGACTTATGTACTGTTATATATCATTTTAGCTATAATAAGAGCTTTTTGATCGTCCACTTGGCCAAAGAAATAGGATCTTTCAAATTTGTAGAACCTCTTGTAGTTAACTTAAAAAACTTGTCAGTTAAGAATTCCTTAATTCAGCTAAAACTGGCTGTACCTTGCTATGTCAGAGCTAGTGAGTGGTAGCAGTTTGCATTATCTCTAAAGCTTGGGGAAGCTAAATAGACTCATGCTGAACTGTAGTTTCTTGGTACCCATAAAGAAATGAATGTTCTTAATTGTGTTATGCTCAGAAAAATCATACAGGATGTAAACTCAAGCCTTTCTCTATTCATGGAGCAGAATGTTCTCCTTGAATTAAATTGATAGAAAACAGGTGCTTTTTCAGATTGGATTAGGCTGACTGGTGTTAGAAACTTGGATATTTTAATGCTATTGATGATCTTCTTAGGTTACTATGACGAGACTATACACTACTAATTGTGTTTTTGATATTCCTAGATACAAAGGCCTGGGAGGTGGACACATTGAGAGGCCATATGAACAATGTATCTTGTGTTTTGTTCCATTCAAGGCAAGATATTATTGTTTCCAATTCAGAGGATAAGAGCATTCGAGTGTGGGATGCTACAAAAAGGACTGGTCTCCAGACTTTCCGCAGGGAGCATGACAGATTTTGGATCCTTGCAGCTCATCCTGAGATGAATCTTCTAGCAGCTGGTCATGACAGTGGGATGATAGTGTTCAAGTTGGAGAGAGAACGCCCTGCTTTTTCTGTGAGCGGTGATTCTTTGTTTTATGTGAAGGATCGATTTCTCCGTGTGTACGAGTATTCAACTCAGAAGGAGAATCAGTTGATACCAATTAGAAGGCCTGGTTCAAATAGTCTGAACCAAGGTCCACGAACGCTTTCCTACAGTCCTACTGAGAATGCTATTTTGATCTGTTCGGACGTTGATGGGGGCTCCTATGAACTATACATTATACCTAAAGACACTTATGGTAGGGGTGATGCTGTTCAAGATGCCAAAAGGGGAACTGGAGGATCAGCAGTTTTTGTTGCTCGGAACAGGTTTGCAGTGCTTGAGAAAAGCACCAACCAAGTCCTGGTCAAGAATCTGAAGAATGAAATTGTTAAGAAAAGCCCTCTGCCTACTGCTACTGATGCAATATTCTATGCTGGCACAGGAAACTTACTGTGCAGGGCAGAGGACAGAGTTGTTATCTTTGATCTGCAGCAGAGAATTGTTCTTGGAGAGCTGCAGACTCCTTTCATCAGGTATGTCGTTTGGTCGTCCGACATGGAAAGTGTTGCTTTGCTTAGCAAGCATTCCATTGTAATAGCGGATAAGAAGCTTGTGCACCGTTGTACTCTTCACGAGACAATTCGTGTCAAGAGTGGTGCCTGGGATGATAACGGGGTCTTCATTTATACCACACTTACCCACATCAAGTACTGTCTTCCCAATGGCGATAGTGGAATCATCAAAACCTTAGATGTTCCAGTCTACATTTCTAAGATATATGGGAACACTATTTTTTGCTTGGATCGAGATGGGAAGAACCGTCCTATTATTATTGATTCAACTGAATATATTTTCAAGCTGGCCCTGCTTAGAAAGAGATATGACCAGGTTATGAGTATGATAAGAAACTCCGAGCTTTGTGGTCAAGCCATGATTGCCTATTTGCAGCAGAAGGGTTTTCCTGAGGTTGCTCTTCATTTTGTCAAGGATGAGCTTACTCGTTTCAACTTAGCACTTGAAAGTGGGAACATTGAGATAGCTCTTGAATCTGCTAAGAAGCTTGATGAGAAGGATCATTGGTATAGGCTTGGGGTGGAGGCCCTTCGACAGGGTAATGCAGGTATTGTTGAATATGCCTACCAGAAGACGAAGAACTTTGAGAGGCTCTCTTTCCTTTATCTAATAACAGGAAACCTGGATAAGTTGTCAAAAATGATGAAAATTGCTGAGGTAAAAAATGAAGTTATGGGTCAATTCCACGATGCCTTGTACCTTGGTAATGTTCGTGAGCGTGTCAAGATTTTGGAGGAGGCTGGTCATCTTCCCCTTGCATACATCACAGCGAATGTTCATGGGCTGAAGGATACTGCTGAGCGTCTTGCTGAAAAACTGGGTGATAATGTTCCTTCATTGCCAAAGGAGAAGAAAGCATCTCTCTTGCAGCCCCCAACTCCCATTTTGGGTGGGGGAGACTGGCCTCTACTGATGGTCACAAAAGGTATATTTGAAGGTGGTTTGGATGCTACAGTCAGGGGCGGACATGAGGAGTACGAAGAGGCTGCAGATGCTGATTGGGGTGAGTCACTGGATATTGGTGAGGTGGAAAATCTGCAGAATGGGGATATCAGTATGGTGCTGGATGATGAAGAAGGAAAAGAAGAAAATGATGAGGAAGGAGGATGGGATCTTGAGGATTTGGATCTGCCACCTGATACTGACACACCAAAGACTGCTTCCAATGCCCGCTCTTCTGTTTTTGTTACCCCAAACCCTGGCATGCCTGTCAGCCAGATTTGGGTCCAAAAATCATCTCTTGCTGCAGAACATGCAGCTGCTGGCAATTTCGATACTGCTATGCGTTTGCTGAGCCGACAACTAGGGATTAAGAACTTCTCTCCTTTAAAGCAATTGTTTGCTGATCTTCATATGGGAAGCCATACATATCTCCGTGCCTTCTCCTCGGCACCAGTTATCTCTCTGGCAATTGAGAGAGGTTGGAGTGAGTCAGCTAGTCCCAATGTGCGGGGTCCACCTGCCCTCATCTTCAATTTCAGTCAGCTCGAAGAAAAACTTAAAACTGCCTACAGAGCCACTACTTCTGGGAAATTTTCTGATGCTCTTAGATTATTCCTGAGCATTCTTCACACCATTCCTTTAATTGTGGTTGAGTCACGACGAGAGGTGGATGAGGTCAAGGAATTGATTGTCATAGTGAAGGAGTACGTTTTAGGTTTGCAGATGGAGGTTAAGAGGAAGGAATCAAAAGATAACCCCGTTCGTCAGCAGGAGTTGGCTGCCTACTTCACACACTGTAATCTGCAGCTTCCACACCTGAGGCTCGCATTACAGAATGCTATGTCTATCTGCTATAAGGCAAGCAATCTCAGCTCAGCAGCCAACTTTGCTAGGAGACTGTTGGAGACAAATCCAACCAATGAAAGCCAAGCGAAAACAGCCCGCCAGGTTCTTCAAGCAGCTGAGAAAAATATGAGAGATGCTACAGAGTTGAATTATGACTTCAGAAATCCGTTTGTGGTCTGTGGCGCAACATATGTCCCTATTTACAGAGGGCAGAAGGATGTCACTTGCCCTTATTGTACTACTCATTTTGTTCCGTCCCAGCAAGGACAGCTTTGTACTGTTTGTGATCTTGCAGTTGTAGGAGCAGATGCCTCTGGCTTGCTTTGCTCACCTTCACAGGTCAGATAATTTCAGTTTTTAAAATCAGCTCTTTTGGCCATTTCAGAAGCTTCCGGTTCAACATTAGAAGTTAGGGATGAGTATTATTGACAGGCCTGCTTTTGATTGGATTGTACCTGTGGTTTATATTTGTTTTGATTTTTGCAATAGTTTTATGAACCTAATTGTCCTTCTTTATAAGTTCTATGATTACAATTTTGATTGTAATAAAGTTTCATGTAAGATTTTGACTTGGACCAATTCTTTGAAGCGTGCTCACCTAGTATCACACACAAGTCTAAGTAGTAAAACCCGAGGATATAGAACTTCTGCATTGACTTTCGTAGTTTGACCTGAAAGGCTGATACTGAAACTCGAGATAAAAATATAAACCATGATACAGCATCAGGTATTGCAAAATTTCTTTCATTTCATTTGGTGAATCATTGCTAGTTCTGCTGATAGTATTGGACTTATGGTGATAGTTAGTAGTGCTGGTTAAGTTACAGTCCAGTAGATAGCAAGAAAATAATTCACATCTGTGTATTTATTAGTAAATATAAAGGATGGGCCAACACAGGCTATGCTTTGTGCCAACAGGTTCACTTTGAATGGAGTATGTCCTTATCTGGGTATAAACTCCTCATTCACCAACTGTGTTTTTTTTTTTGAATGAGCAACAAATTTTATTTAAATACTCAGATTATTTCTACTTCTGAAGATTAGCACAGCCTGGATGATGGTTTGAATTTTTTTTTTTTTAAAAGGACCTAATTGCACAAGCACTGTACTATATGTTGATAGAGAGACCACTAATTAATACTTGCTGTCACTCGCAAGTTTTTCCATTTTTCCAATTTCGTTTTCTTATTTAATGTTGACCAAATAATTCTTCATACTATAGTTTTTAATTTACTAAAGGTGTCACTTCTAAGTTTTTCCATATTTCCAATTTCGCTTTCTTATTTAATGTTTGACCAAATAATTTTTCATACTATAGTTGTTAATTAATTCTTCTGACCTACAATTTCACAAGCACCAGTACATATGTTTGATGAAGTACTTCCAAGTTGCTACTTATTATGAACTATTAAGTCGGTTATATATTGGAGCATTGTTTTTCTGTTTTCTTCACATCTCAATTTTAACATGATACTATGATAAGTTTTTTCCATTTATAATTTTATATATATAGTCTAATGTTTCTTGGGAGTCCATCAAAGGTTTTGTTTGAGATTTACTTGCCAGTAGAAATTGTTTAGAACGTCTAGAGCAAGGGTCATGGGTTAGTCGGTTCCCTAATCCCATGTGGAAGTCTTATCTCGGGTTCTAGGTCAAAGTTGGGTCAGTTTCTGAGTTGGGTCGGGTCTTGATTCGGGCCTAATTATTTTTTTTAGGCTATTACCTATGCAATAATGTAAAAGATGATTTTGTCTTCTCTCATGAAATACAAAGTTGCATCTAGCAGTAGGTTGTCAAATAACAAGAAGTAATTTATAATGAAAGATACTCAAAAATCAGAAATGATCAATGTATAGACAGTAAAAAAATGTGAACACATTCATATAAAGCACAACAAGATGTTTGGCTGTTTCTGGATAGTAACATGAATTTTTTGCTTTCCAAAAGACTATTTAACTTTCCCTATATATGTGAATGGTACTTCTCTTTTTTTTTGCAATTAATAACTCTATATAACCGACCTTCATAAAAAACCTAGCTAATTATAATTACCTACCTAGCTTTAGCTTCCATTAATATACCAACTTTGCTTAGGGTTGTCAAAAGTTGGTGTCCTGTCCTACCATGTGGCTAAGGCAAAGTACTAACACATTGCTTTACACTCTGGTTAATTAAAGATTAGTGTTAACTATGGAGTAATTTGTAGTATTAAAGATTACAATTAGATGAAAAGTGTGTATGATCACTTTACTATTCACCAAAGTTAATTTTAGTGCTCTTTTAGTGGATTAGAGTGCAATAATGCAACACAAAGTGGATAAAATCACTTACTAATCGTACAATTTGTCCAGATCCATAAGCAGTGACAATTAAAAATTCACTCTTATTATGATTCCATCAAAATTAACTTAAATCAAGCCATCTTATCTTATCATTGAGAAAAAAATTCACTCCTCTATTCGAATTTAAGGAAACGAGATATAGTGATGTGGAAATTTCACCGACAATAAACTATACAGTGTGATTGTTCCTCTTTGAATCAGAAAATAAATGTGAATCGACTTATAGACTAAATGAGCACTCCACATCTATCAAACTAATCTTTTGGATCGAACTCTTCTTTGACCAATAACATTGATATCAAATCTCTTCGAATCCAACATGGGTATGTGACTCATAGTGTTGATATGGACGGACCCAAGAGAGGTGTCAATCATGAGCAACGAGGTCATTGGTTCTTTAGAGAAAACGATTGTTATGTGTCAATTATCCCTTATAGAATAAACAGAGAAATCATGGTAGGATCAAATGCTTATTATCGTGTTAAGTCCACCAATCAAACGTCATGTTCGATCATGGCTTCACTAGCCACTCGGTCTCATGTGAGTTTTGCCATAGACAGGATGTTAACATTACCCGACATGATCATAAAAATGGTTTTCATTTTCTTTTGAGAAAATGGTCTAACCCCCCCCCCCTCTCAAATCTATACCCGAAATCTCAACTACACACTCCAACTTCACGGGTGTCCCATTACCCACCTAAATTATATTTTTATATATTTTGTACCCACCTAAGTGCTAACCTGTCATGGGAGGTGTTGTCACCGCCTCTAGGCGCGTTAGAAGCATAATTTGATGAAAAATTCCTCCTTCTGCAGCATTCATCTTCCACACTTTTAAATGACCATTACTTCTTCTCCCCCACCATTAATCCTTGTTTCTTTTGTGAAAAATTCACGTTTTCCTCACAAAATTAAGGTAGCGTTGTTAATGTTCATTTTTACTTCAAATCTTGAATTTAGGGTTTGTAATCTGCTCTAATTTCTTATTTAGGTCTCTAATTAGAATTTTGAATTTTCTCGAAATTCATCAAAAATGACAAATGAAAACTTGAATAGGCTTTGTATCGATGAATTAGACCCAATGCTCAATGCTTTAGTGAGATGCAAACACGAAATTTTACTAAATTTGTAAACTTTCTTGGTCGAAATTATATCCGGGAAGAAGATTTTGGTTTTGCCAATGCTATGGTATATGTGTTTTTTCGCTTGTATTCTTGCTACATTTCCTTTGTTCTGCTTTCAGTTAGGAGGAAAATGGGGGAAAAAACTAAAAAAGGGAGAAAAATAAGAAATGAGCGTTTCAAGGTGGGGGTTTCAGCGCGTGTAACCACGCAGGACAACTTATTTGGTTTATGCGTTGAGGTTATGACTTAGGTGGATAGAAAATAAAAATATATATAATGATTAGGTAAAGCACATGGATATATAGACTAGTGGAACCCTTGGACAAAGATAACATGGACCCACCATGTGATGACTAGGACGGCCCCCCCGCTTCCTCCTTGTTCGCCTTTACGATGTTTTAATCTAAGAAACTGAAGTTTTAAAGGTTCCGTACGATGGCGACTTGTGAAGGAACTTTCCTTATATTCATAACTATGAAACAAAAAACACACTAGATTGTTTTACCTAAAAACCCTATACATACATTAATGCACCCTTTGTTCTTTATTGCTACAATTACGGATCGTTCGGTAGTTGGATTAGAGGTTTGTGATGTCGTATGTAATTAATTTTATACACGTAAAAATATTCAGTACCACATTTGATATCTGATTAAGAGACAAAGTTATTTATGTATAAAATTAATATTATATTTTAATTTGTGATTTAGAGACTAACATAACTAATACATAGACTAATTATGACGAAATTTATTTGTTATTTTATGCGGATGATATAACTAATATCATCTCCATCCCAATGATATCATGTGGTAGAGTTGGAATGTCCAAAGTCAATCGAATGTTTCTTTGATCGAAGTTTGTTTATATTCGATTATTAATCATTTTGATCTATAATACTTTATACGTGGTCTCTAAATTTCATGAAAATATAAAGGTTCTATGTCTTTTGAATTTGACATTTCGACTATGCCACATAAATTTGAATAGAGAGTACATGAATAACTAATTATCTTTACATAAAGTTACACATAATATTCATAACAAATGTAAGGCATATCTATTTATGCTCATCTAAAGTTGAAGAGTATAATGTCACACATTTATATATTATATGTTGTTAACATCTAAATAACTCTACTATATTCGTGTCCACATATACATAAGCACTTACTCTTAATTTCTCACTTGTAATCATATACATGTGTACAAGCACTAAATTTCTCATGTCTAAACTAGTACTCTAGTAATAATAAGATGAGTACGTACATGTACTTAGTTTGAATGTGATAAAACTGTTTATTTCAGAGCCAGAATCTAGGTTAAATAGTTGTTTTTCTTCTTTCCTTTAGTTTTCATCGAAATGATTTTGCTGTCATAGCCAGAATCTTGTGTTTTAGGGTACGTGTTAAGAAGACATAATATATATATGGCCCAATGCCCATGATAAGAGTACATGTTGATTGCAAAGACCTAATCATCGATTTTCATTAAGAAAGTTTATAATATGGAAGAATAAATATACGAAATTTAATATCTATTCAGTATACTTACTAACACATAGCAAGATTAGGATCTAATTTAGTTTTACGTTAAGTGTTTCTTCATCGTTAATCAGAGGTTCTGAAATCGAGTCTCTCTATGTACGAAGTTGCCTTTGTTAGAAAACGTTTTATCCCTAATGTGGACTTTCCGATACGAATATGAATTTAGTGGAAACACAAATTTTGAAATCGGATGAAATTTTTTTATTTTTTTTAAAGAAAAACAACCCTAGCAAGAAATTAATGAACCCTCCAACTTGAAAGCCAATAATTTAAACTAAATAGCACGCTTTAATAATTTAAGCCAGTTAATTTTACATAAGTATTTAACGCCGAATTAAATGAGCTATAATACTATTCGATCATTATGGAGTTCTTGAATGTACCAATGAACAGAAAATTTAAGGTATGCTAAATACTTTTCGATTTTCTCATATTCATTACATTGATTAAATTTTTCAAAAATATTTTTTCGAAAAAATAAAAATTCTCTCAAAGTTCAGTGAAGAAAATAAATTTAACGAATGACATTCCTATAGCTTACATCTCCATCACGGCGGTGCCAATTCACTCGACCTAACCTTTTATAACTTATTTAAATTATGTATAAATATTTTTAGATTAATATCTTTTATTTACGTGACAAGTATATATTTTTACAAATCCAACTGTATAAAAAAAATATTTTCCTTCGTATCGAACAAGTGTAATTTGTGTTAAAAAGAAGTGTGTTAGGTGTTGCCGTGTTATCCATGATATATGAACAGGTAGTAGACATAACTTGAAGCAGTAGCCCAAATTAAATGCAAAAACTTCCTAGAATTAATTAATATTTACTGGGATATAAAGATTTAATTCAACTTCTGAAAACTGGATCTCAGTGGATTGCCAATGAGTAATTGCACCAAATAATTAAATTCATTTTGTGTCCTGACTTGACTAATATGAATTTTTGTTTTATAAAATATAGTCATAGTCCCAAGGAGAGAGTAAACACAGAGGATAATAGTATGTCTTTTCTGAAAAATATTGGGTAAACATCGAATCATATTATTTTATTATTGTTAAATTAATGATTAAAGTTGAAATATATATCAATTACCTGTAGTTTAACAAAAGGAATATAAGTTAAAAGTATATATGTTTTTATAAATTTATTGGATTAGTGTAAATATAAGTGTTCAAATGATACTTATCGATATTTACACTAAATATATATTGAAATATTGGAGGTTGGAAAACATGACTTGGGAGTTTTTTGAATTTTCATTGTTAAATTTTTTATTTTCATATGGAACTTCTTTTTTCAAATACTTTTTTGAAAATTTAACATTAGTTCCACTTTTTATTTTAAAATGTCAACCAACATAGTGTACCTTTTACTTTCTATTGGCATAGAACATCACCAACAGCAAATCGAACTGACTAATCACTTAAATCATCAAAACTTTAATCATGTTTAAATAAGACACGTTTAATTACGAAGGCGGAAGAAATAAGAACAACAATAAATCGAATGTAGAATCTGTTTGGATGGACTTATTTAAATTATCTAAAGTATTTTGTTAATGAAATAAACAAAATAGTAATTTTAACATACTTAAAAGTACTACAGTTATCTAAGTTATTATAATAAAAAAAATAATAAAAGTTAAAGATTTTAATTTATCTTCATTTATAAGTTATAAGTTTGTTGGTTATCGACATAAATAACTCGTGATCCATCTCTCCTTCAATGAGTTATGAGTCAAGCATATTTCATAGGCATTGACCAAATTTGTTTACCTTCTTTATTAGGTTTACAGGCTGATTACATAGTAACAGAAACGGAGCTAGATGGGAGTTAGTGGATTGACTAATTTTTACGTAGATTTTATATTTTTATTAACTTGTAAACTTCTAAACTCCTAACTTTAACCTCATTGATGCATAATAGGTGTAACCCAATCTATACAAAATATTAACTCGAAAGATAAAATTATATACATATATTTTTAAAATTTCATAAAAAATATATTCTAAACAAAATGATAATCTGATAATATTGAATTCTTTATTTTTGATAGACGTTCAACTAAATATTCAAATAAATATTATAAAAAGGGAAAAGGAATTAAAGAGTCAACTCCCCATAGAAGTATTGGATTAGTCTAAAAATATGAAGAAAAAAAGTATAGTCGGAGGCGCAGGGCTCGAGAAGAGTCACAGAATTATTGGGAATACCAAACACTAATAATTACCATTTCTAATTTATTCAAAATCTCTTTTTTTCTACGTACTTGTACTCATTTCAATTGAATTAATTCACTTGCCTCCTCCTTTGCTTTCAAGTGATTTCATGGGATACAATATGATAAAGAATACACGTATAAAAAAGCATAGGCTCAATTGACATGCCATAGTGAATAACCCCTCTAGAATTTATAGGTCGGGAAAAGAATAAATATATTTCTGAATTATCATAAACAGTATATAAATATCTTTCATCATATTTTTTAGATGTTGATATTTCTATCGTCTAAAACCTAGAAAATATATATTCGTTGACATATACACTGATCACAAAAGCTTGCAATATATCTTTATGCAAAATGACTTAAATCTGAGGCAGCGAAGGTGGCTTTGTAGACGTATGTACATGGTTCAGTTGTTAAGGAGTTTTGGCCTCAACGGTCAAATCTTGTATATAACTTTTGGATCTACTTATGTTGGTTTGTATCGCTGCGTCCTAGGTGAACTTGTCACAATTGTTATAGTTATATGCATAAAAGAACATGTTACAGGTTGGTTCTCTCGGGCCTTTAGGGCATCATACACGTGTCATAATCTTATTTATCGATCCAACATTTATCGACGGATAAGATTGTGTCATGTGTTCCTATTTAATCTTCGGTTAAAGTGAATGACAGATATGTTTTAGTTTTTAAACAATAGAAACACCAACATCTAAAAAAATATAACAAATGATATCTGCATATTATTTACAATAATTCAGAAATATATTTGCCATTAAGTTTGATACATGTTGAGAAGACTCATTATTTTATTAGTAATATTGAGTTTAATACAAATTGCCAAATCTTTAACTACACTACACCAACAAAAAGCCCAAAAATAGCGTGGAATTCAGCAATAACTCTATTAATTAAATTAAATATACCAAGATTTAGGATATGAGAGGGACTAATCGAGACCAAACTTTCGAAATAATAAAGTTAATTTTGTCTTTTAACAGATTTCATGGGGTTGACCAATTAAATCATTATATCTTTATCGTCAACACATGAAAGCATGTTGCATTTTTTAAATATTATTTTTAATTTTTAGAACATGAATCCCAGAATAATGACAGTATAAATATTTAATACGCAAAACACAATATAAAGGAAGTATATATAGTCTCTAGGTAGCAAAAAAATAAAGACCAAAAAAGTTGCAGGGTCAAATAGTAGTAAAAAGAAACCTCGGGCCCCTAAAAACCTATTTTTAAAAAAGGTAAAAAAAAAACATTAAAGATTGAATTATTCGACTTTCCCATTTAATATGCACCACTAATAATAATCAAAATAATAATGTGACTACTAATTAATTAGCCGCACTTTAATCATTTTCTTTTGGGTGAAGGATCATGTACGGTTAAAATTGTGGTATCAAAAATATGGATTAATTAATTAATATTATGATTTGGATTAATTATTGACAATAATTAGGGGAAATCACGTGTTCTTCTAATACTATGAAGTGTCCCGTGACATATGTTAGTACTATCAAAATAATAACAATTTAACTTATATATACACTAACATAATACATTTTTTGGCATTATCAGTATAATTTGACATGCTATCGAGTTTTATCTATTAATATTATTATTAGTATTCGCTTATTCTTTATTCTTATTATATGTACAATTTATTCATTATTATATTTCTTTATTTATTGAATTTAATATGTTTTATTTTTATCAGAGAGTATTGGAAATAACTTTTTATTTTTACAAGCTAGAAATAAAGTTGCATGCCAACATGTTTTTTTCCTTAACACTTGTGAAATTACGCTGAATATATTATTATTGTTAATGATAACTTATCCTTTTTCTATTTACCAATTCTACTATATATATCAAATAGAATTACTTATATTTATCTTTTGTGTGAATATTTTTTATGTTGTTGATGTATAAATTATAAATAATAATATTAGTATATTAGAACAACTAGTTATTAGATGATAGAGTAATAGCACTATCCTTTATAAAGCTGTGGTAGGAGTTTTAAAGAATGGTCCTCAAAGAGTTTATGTCTTATCACACAGCTGCTTAAGGCACTTTTTTAGGTAAATTTTTCCATAGGTATAATACATCACAATCATTTTGACTAAAATATACTGTTGGTGGAGACATGAAGAGGGCAAATTATTATATTTGCCAATGGACAAAATAAATCTTGTCAATGTTTTGATGACTATAAGAAAAAGAAAAGAAAAAAACAAGAAAATTTGGGTCAATGTTACTGTATTTGAGATTCAAAAGCTATACTCAAATTAATGATGTAAGTAATTGGAATTTTGTAGTTTAATTATTATTATAAATAATAAATGGAATATTTTGACTAAATACAGTAACTTGATTTTAATCATGGTTATGCATGATTGCTTCCTAAGTGTAGAAGAATTAAGTATCACACAATGTGATGAGTGAGTGATTAGATTCTTGAAAACCCACTATAAAAGTAAAGGGTATAGAAGTTAAGTTAATGACATGATGTTTATGATCAAGTTTTGAGACAAAATAAAAATATGGGATGCAATGATATCATAATATTTGGTAAAATGAAAGTCATTATAAAAGATGATTAATTAAAAAATATGATTATGTGTTGAAGAGTCTCGCGTAAAATGAAAAAAAAATTAATATTCTTTTTGTATGGACTCGATAAAGACTCTTCCATGATTTAATTTTTGGTGTTATGTTAGACATATCCTATATATAATGTATTGGTCTTAGATTAAATTTTTCATGCACAAAATATCCAATCCAGGGTGTGACGTGCAGTATTGGAGAGTCGTAATCCTCCACTTATTAGCTATATTTTTGCATTTGAGTTAGACTCTAAATTCATTTCTAAAATTATGTTCCGTTTCCAATATCTATATTTTTATTCTTCTACTCTTTTTTATTTAAAAAAAAAAAACATTTTACAACAATAAATACATACTCAATATAAATTTACTGAGAAATATGAAAAAAAATATTATATATGCATATTTTATTCTTACTTTGCCGTGGAACGATACTTTAATTAATATAAGAAATGTGGGTAAATTTTTGAAAATTATTTTTGTTTATTAATAATAACCATTGACATGCTGAATTTGGAGGAGTCATCAACTTGTTTGTGAAATGATAAAGACCAACACAATGGGCTTAGTTTCTAGATCTTCAAGTTGCAATATAAATAAATACAAAAATATGAAACAATCATTCAATAGCATTTAGGATAAACTAGGTATAACAAAGAGTGTGTTACAATCTTTGGGGAATGGCATCATTATTTCATATTGAAGTGTGACTAAAACATCTAAAAAGCTAAATTTAACCCATTATCTAGAGAGTACTCATATTTGAATTACTAAATTATATCTCAACATTTCTTAGAGATTTGCTAAAATAATATTAAAGTGTGGAGTATTATCTTATCGAAAAACTTAAGCTATTAACAAAAATACATCTTGATGACTTCAATATTTCATGCTTGAAAGAGTCTAAAAGGATCATGGTTATTAAGATTTTTTCTTTTAAAAAAAAACTTCAAAAATAATTTTCGGGAAAAAATGTATGGCATATTTATAAATTTATTTTTGGAGAGATTGAATTGATGAGCTTAAAACCTTTTTATTTGTTGAATTCGATGTTCAACGTGTGTATTGGAACCATTATAGTTAGTTTATTTTTTTGCTGTTCGTTATCTATATTAAAACTTGAAAAAATTTGAATTTGCAAAGAAAAGTCATGTATGGGGAGGTAAAGCATCCCTCACTATGGTTAAAAATGAAAATTACTAACTGATTCATCACAACTCTTATCGATTAATTTAGTAATTGTGTTTTTCTCGATTCAATTTTTTTTCCGCATATATGCTAGGTCACAATGTATCATATATAGTGAGAAATAATATCATCACTATTTAGAATTTTTCTGTATTGCTAAAACCCCACATATTGTTTTAATTGTTTCTTTATTAGATTTAATCTTGTGATATTATTGATTTTTTTTTCCTTTTATTAGTATTTGTATGCATTATTGAAAGACCTTTTTGGTTATGTCTCAATTACGAAGACACAGCTGACAGACTGTGAGCTAAGAATATATTAATTAAAATATACATTATTTTTGATTGGCTGCTACTGTATTAATAGTGTATAACTAATTTAAGTGTTCTATACTTAGGAACCCCCCCCCCCCCTTACATCACAAGGAGTTGACCTAATGATATAGACATCTCCTATTACTCTTTTATTCACTTTTTCAAGAATCGATTTTATAAAAATATTCTGCTCTAAAAAAATAAAATTTATCTCTGCTGAAAAAGTCAAAATTAAAAATGATTAGCAAAGAATTAGAGTGGAATACTATACGTTTTAGGCACAAATTAGTGAACATGTTCGGAAGATTTTTTGAAATCCTAAAAATTCTTGGATTTTTACGAGAAAAATAGAAAGAAAAGGAAGTAAAAATAATTGATCGACACGTGAATCTATGATTTAATTCTCTGTAAGATATTTTATATACATATTTACTAGCTCAAAGTCTCTTTGCTAGACTATGTGTTCATTCTCAATTAATAGTATCCTAAAAATAAATTAAATACCTTATTATAACATGCTAATAAAGATGGTTATCAGGTTTGCATAAGTTAAATTTGATTTTAAACAATGTTTATTTTTTTATACAATGACTATATACAAAAGAATTATTACATCATTATAATTTTGTTCACTAAATCATTGTAGAACAGATAAGATATCATTAATTATACTGTTGAATAAATCATTACTAATACTGTACAAATTTATGATATTCAATTAGTTAATTAAAATATGATTAGAAATTTAGATAACTAGAATAGGTTTATATTAGGGTTAGTGGTTCTTGCCCGTCGTAATCAAAGCCACTAATGTCCACGTCCATCAATTGGTCTGTGATACCGAAAATTACTGAAATAGCTGTAAAATTATTCAATCCCGTTTATTTTTATTTGTCACATATAGGTCTAATACGTTTAAATTATTTGAAATATTGAACAAGTAACATTGAATAGAGATGAGTATGTTTTTACTATTCATAAGTTCACGATGAAGACGCTGCTTACTTAAACCGATTTTTAATATTAATAACTCAAATTTAAAACTTTTGATTGATACGGTAAAAATACTTATCAATTTACGGTAATTCATTGTTGTTTTAAATTTATATTATATTTCCTCATTGGGTATTAATATTGATAGATTTTTTGTTTTTATTGAAATTAGAAATGTGCGAAAAAATTATGGGACGGTCAGAAAAAGTAGAGCGTGTTTTCCGGTGCAAGGACGAATAAGCAAAAGCTGATTCCTCGCCACGTGGAACAACTGCAGCCGTCGGATCACCATGCAACGGCTAAGATGAAATCCTTGTTGATGAGATTTTATTTCTTCCAACTGCAAGAGAACTGTAGAGAAGAAATGGAAACAAATAATGAAAAGGAAAAATATTAGTGTGAGAAAGAGAGAGTGAATTAGTGTGTGTGAGAGAAAGTTGAAAAAAAAATTAGTACTACTACAAATTTAAGAGAGAGACAAGAAAGATGGTACTGTTGCATAGTCTTAAATTGAGGAAGAGGTAGCAGCAGTGGCCATGGCGGCGTTGCAGAGTCTGTGACTTTAATGCACCATAAAAGTAGAGAAGTGCAACAATTTTTTTTTCACCTCTTTCGATTTCCTGAAAAACAAATAAAATTGTCCTGAAAAGCTGCTAGAAGCACTTAATATAGCCCAAAAAGAAAAGAAGAATTCCAATCAAATAGCTGTTAGATGATCAATATCATAGCCATTTACTAGGCTTAAAGAGGTTTGGTTTTTGTTTTTTTTTTGGCTATGGATATAGAGTTGTTAAAATTGAGGACAAATACTTCAGCAGAGATATGTCTGGATTCTTCACACTAGGAGGTGGTGGAGGTGGAAATAAGAACCAACAACAACAACAAGAGCAAGATCAATTAGCTACAAATAGCTTACTTCTTTTCAAAGACGACGAGATCTACAATAAGGGTTTCGAGTTATGGCAGCAGTACTATCAGTTGCATCAACAACGAGCACATCCTCATCAAGCACAAGATGTGGATTTCTCAGTTGGTGTGGGGCCCAGTTGTAACAGAAGAATCATCAGTACTGGTAGCAGCAGCAGTAGTGGTGGTAACAATAACATTGTCGGTGGTGGTACTGATGATCATCATCATCAAAATATTACTAACAATTATACTAATTCGTCTTCTTATAGATCGTCATCAGGGTTTCGCGTTATGCGTCCCAGTAGTGGTAGTGGTAGTGGTGGAGCTGGTGGAGGAATTAACTGTCAAGATTGTGGAAATCAAGCTAAAAAAGACTGTTCACATTTGAGGTGCCGGACTTGCTGTAAGAGCAGAGGATTTCAATGTAATACACACGTTAAAAGTACCTGGGTACCTGCTGCTAAAAGACGTGAACGGTTGCAACAACTTACTGCTCTACAACAACACCAACAAAATCAACAACAACAAACTCAACTTCTTAGCTTGAGAGCTGATCATCACTCTAATATCCCAAAAAGGCCAAGAGAAAACCCATCTTCCTCCTCTCTAGCTTGTACTCGAATACCCAACATCTCCTCAGGTAATCAGAGACGGATTCAGAATTTAATTATTACACGTTTTTAAAGTCATGATGCTAAATTACAAAATAAGAGGAAGAAGAAAATATCATATACAACAAAAATCCGTGATAAAAATGATGGATAACTTTGTCTCATGGGAGGGACTAATATATACAAATATATAAATTTCATATTACTCAATTTTTATTTTTTGCTTTTTTCTACTGTATTGAAGTAAACTTGACGAAACAAAAGTGTTCTGATTTTATTGCTTTATTTAGCTTTAATACTCTGAAATATTCATGAACTTCATTATTTGATTTTGGTACTTTTTTCTTTTCGAATGCTAGGGTTAGAGTTAGGTGGTCATTTTCCATCAGAAGTGAGTTCTCAAGCTGTTTTTCGATGCGTAAAAGTGAGTGCAATCGACGATGCAGATGATCAATATGCTTATCATACGGCTGTGAATATTGGTGGACATTTATTCAAAGGAATTTTGTATGATCAAGGGGTAGAAGGTCGATATAGTGGTGGCGTTGGTGGTGGTGGAGAGAGTTCATCTGGTAGTGGCGCCGCTCAACAAGCACTGAATTTTATTACCGGCGCCACTACATCCACCACCACAGCAGTCGCCACCACTGGTCACCAACATCAACCAGCTGTGACAATGTATGATCCTTCAGTGTATCCAACTCCTATTACTGCTTTCCTGGCCGGTACGCAATTCTTTCCACCTCCCCGGCCTTAAGCAGAGACGGATTCAGAATTTATGAACGTTTTGGTTTTAGTGAAGTATGAGCTAGAAAGTCCTTAGAATAATTAAATTATTGATTTTGCTTTAACTTCATTGACATATCCATTTAGGTGATGGTAAGGAGAAACTAATGTTCTACTATTTCTCCATGAATTTAGACATTGGCTTTCTTATATGATGTTAGTTTTATATTTGGAATTTTAAGTATGACTCTTATTTTGTTAGTATTAATATAATGGTCTTATCTATAAGCTCATTTTTATATATTGTGATTTTGCTACAAGGAATTAGTAGAAGAACGAGTTTATAATTTATGCTTATTATTGATTATCATGTCATGGGGTCTATTGGTTCGAAAGGATTATATCTTTCAATATGAGAAAGACAATGGCAAGATTTTGATATAAATTTTATATCAAAATACTCACTTTGTTGCAATTTATATGGAACATTTAGAATTTAAAGAGTGAATCAAGTTTTCTTTGATCAGTATTTTTGTATATTATGTCTTTCATGATATTAATTATGTGATTTGTAATATTTTTCAAATGGTTTTCAAGAATTATGTCCAAATTTACGATTAAAATTTAGAAGTTTGAGTCTCAAAGTCTAACTGAGTGCAAATCTCTCTAATGTTTTCATACTCCTTTTTAGATGAGCACAATTTATAGTCACTTGAATTTATGTATCTCATTTTAGATTATTAGTTTCAAAAATATGTTTTTTCTTTCTTAAAATTTGTGTCAATACGAGTTATATAGACGAAGGAGATACATTTTTGTGGATCATTTTGTCTATCTCATGTTTTTACTCTCTTTTTCTAGGTTTTTTCTACTCTAAATATGAATTTCAATTGTATTTCTGGTCATATTTGAATATAGTACTAATTTTTTTCCAGTATATCCGATAGTTTACCGGATTATATGGGGAAGAAATAGATATGTTTCGTGTTTGGTTGGGTCCAAAGATTTTGTGTTTTTTAAAAATAAAATTAATTCTCTGAGTTATCTGCCTCTTATCAACCATTCATTTACTTTTTTTTATTTGTTTTTTTTTTTTTTTGTGTGTTGGATTAGAAATGCATAGGGGGACAACCATTTTCTTCTAATAAGTCTGTTCTTCTGGGATGTTGTCTCCTATTTTTCCATATTTTTTTGAGTTTATATTTATATGCACCGATAGTACAACGAATTCCTTCACTTATTAATTTTTCGTTTCAGATTAGTTGTCATGTTTAAACTTTTTATAAACAAAGATCGAATTTATGTCATATTTTGTGTACATATTTTTAATAACTCATCTGATATTATTATTTGTTAGCTCCTATATTTCAATACAACAAAGTTCAAAGTGGATATAGATATTCTGATAAAATACTTGTATGTGGTCAAAGGAAATCCTACGTACGTGTTTAAAGGAATTTAGAATATATACAACATGTGTTCAAAAGAAATCCAACTACTTTGCCCATACTTGAATTTAATACTTCAAAAATAACTACACTAAATATTTTTTTTTATATCTTGAAAATAATTACAAGAGGGGGGCTTGACCTTTTCTCCCAATACAACATAAGAATAAATAATTCATCTTTTACAAAAGGAGATCAATATCTACGAGCCCTTTGCACCACAAGGCAAATACCGAAAAGAGTTGAAAACTTAGACAATTTTATGTATAAAACTCACTTGTACATGTTATATGAACTTGAGATCGTTAATACGCCGTGAACTTTAAATTTTGAATATGCCCTAACTTGGGGTATACTTTAAGATAGACATTTAAAACAAACCTTGTTAAATTTTTTCTTCTTCTTCAAATTAGACTAGACATAGAAAGGTGTGAATAATAAATTAAAGATAAAGATATTGAAAGTATAAAATGTTGAGTACATTTTTGTGGCAGAATAAGAGAAGAGCTTTTAACTATATATAGGCTACCCTTTTCTTCATTTAGAGAGAGCTGAAAATGCGGAGAAGCTTTCCTTTGATTCGAAATTTCTGAAACTAAGTACTCTCTTCTTTATTAGGGCACACAACTTATAGTACAATATGCACATTAACTACTTTTTTTTTTCTTCCCAAGGCTTTACTAGCATTGGGTTCTTAGATGCTTTGTTAGTTCGTTCCGTAGAGTATGTAAGAATAGTACTGAATATAATATATTAGTAATGTTTATGTCAGATATGTTAAGATTGTGTCTTATCTATGGTTTGTTTGGTGTATTAAGGATAGTTATGTCGTTAATCATGTTGTATTAATAAGTCTACCAACATGATTTGTTATGTATTAGTTGTACACAACCGATAATACTGAATAACTAATGTAGGTATATTATTTATACAATATAGATTGAAAATTTCATCACAAAAAGGATTAAATAGTTGAATTTGTCATAGCGAGTTATAAATTGTTATTATATTTTTAATTCTAATCTCATAAAATTTGATTGTGTAAATATATGTTTACGTCGCTTGTTAATGTGTGAAAAAACTTTGTAGTAGCAGCGTAGCTATAATATTAGATGCGGGTGAAAACCTACTTAGTAACTTTTGTATTTTTTAAATCCTTTAATATAAACTTAGTAATTAAAACGAGCTACGATTTATGAAAGAAAAAGTTCATAATTAAATTTCAAATCCTAGATTTTTTTTTATTTTATTAATTAAAAAATGCTAGCTAGGTGGTGGAAGTTTGGAAGTATCCATTGTATTGATCATATTAATGAGCATTGTTGTGATTATCCATTAATTACTTGTATGTCCCAATCAAGTTTATTGTGGCCAATATTTAGCTTTTATAGTACAGTAGAGTTTCTGTAATATGTCAAAAATAGTGTATAATTCAGAAAAGTGGCAGATTTATTGTGAGGAATATTAAATGACTTTGCAGATTTTAGAAACTATTGTTGCCTAGACATGCTCATTTTCTTTTTTTTCCTGCACCTGCCTCCTTCTTATAAGGTCCCCAAATAACAACTATTTTTTTTTCTAGGGATTTATACACACATTATCCAGGGTGTATATCATTTTTTGCACTATGTATAGAGTTGTCTTTTTGTGACCAAGCTAATCTAAACATATCAGTATTTACAAATTTCGTAGCTAAATAGTAAGAAAGTTCGTATTAATCTCATTTAGTAATAGATTAACTGGTTGAGGGAAAGTCAGTCCATTCTAGTACGATATTCTCTTCTTGATCATCGAATAAAAATGGATAAAATATTTTTAAAAATCTAAATAACTAGGGTTGAAAGTTATTTTATTGATAAATTATAATCGGGAACGTGATAACTAAACTCCAACTTAGAATGTGCCCCTTTGAACTTTTATGCAATTTAGGATATAATAAAATTTTAGGCAAAACCAGATTTTTTGAGTAATTCAACAAAGAAATAAAACTTTGCAACTGCTAAAATATTGAGCTTTGAGGAGTTATCTTTCTGACTTCTTTCATTTAGCTTATATTTATTCCGTCCATTTTTACTCTTGATATTGACTTGACATATCTCATAAGGAGCTATAAATATACAACTTTACTATATTGTTATTTCAAAATATAATAAATTGCAGTTAATAAATTTTCTGTCTTGGTACAATAGAAATACTACTGGTTAAGATACTTTCACCCTTTTTTGAAAATAAAAATAAAAGACTTATTCAAAATTTAATCGAGGCTTAATACAGATATTGAGAAATTTACTCTGATTCCATTTTTACCCTCTGGGTTATCACAGCTCGTGATCTGGCAGTGTGAAAAATTTAGTAAAGATTGTATGAATGATAAGGGTTGTTTTGGGGATTGGAGAAGTATTGTCCTATCGCTATCGTTTGTTTCTCCTCAAGTCAAAATGCAACTACTTGTTTGCCTACCTGAAACTCAAGGCACTCCACATTAACACTATATACCTTTGATTTTCACTTTTTATCACCGATAGCAAATACTCTCTCTGTCTCTATTTACTTATCCATTTTAACAAATCAAGATAGGACAACAATTTTTTTTCGTAATATGCCGTTATTTAATTCTAGAAAATTTTTAGTACTATCAAGTTGTGATGTATGTTTTTTGAAACCAGAAAATACATTTATTATACTTGGTAAGTTGCATAATCTTTTAAGTTAAATGGTGAGACAGATGAAGTATCAAACAACTATTTAGTAAAACGCAATTAATTATGCCATTTTGACAGATTACAACAGTTATTAACTCTTGATTGAGTCGATAACCCACTCATTAACTCAAGAAATCATTTTGAATCACCTGAATTTAGGTTAACCTGTTATTTTAACACCTCGGTAGTATTTTGCTTCTATTGTTTTTCTAAAAAAAAAAAAATTAGACTTCATGAGAGCTTATATTACTCTCTATCCAACACTGTACGTGATATCATTATTACTTTACTTAAATCACAATTGTAATATATTACATTTTGAATTATTAAATATTTTAGTTAAATAGTTTCGACTATTATACGAATCGTGTCATATAAAATGGAACTGATCGCCTAATTAACTATACAATAAGGGTTGCTAACTTCTACACCTCCCCAAAATTCTCCCAACTGCCTAAATTTTTTTTTGTGAGTGAAGGATTGATAGAAATTAAAGATTGGAAAACAACACAAAACTAATTATGTCAAAATCACTTAGTTAGTAATAGTATGTACTTGAGTTTTTTTTTTCTTTTTTTTTTAATTTTCAGTTAGGTAAAAAAAAGTGAAATTAGTAGGAAAAAATGAAAAATTGTGAGTGCAATTAGGAGAAAAAATCCAAATATAATGATACAATACACACTAGGATATGAACAAATAGGTTAATAGGGTGTGGAGAATTTAGGAAATAGTAGGCTGAGGCCTCCACCAAATAATCAATCAAACAAGCCAGCGTGCTTCTTCATTCTGTAATATTTTGGTATTTGAGCTTTTCAAAAATAAATAAAATAAAATAATTTTTTTAAAAAAAATAAAATAAAATTGTGGTCCAAAATTTTACACAACTTTTAGTCTTTATAAATGTCAGTAGTACTCTACATTCCAACATAAAATACATTTTACTATTCAAATTTAGTGACTGCAATAATAATTAATGTGTCTTTTGGACCCCTAATAATATAATGTCTTCAAATAACAACAATTGTAGTACTACATTCTTCTATCCCATTTGTACGTCTATCTGCAAGATTGGGACCTAATGCCATGAGGATTTTGTAGTGACCTTATGAAAGGGTAATTCAATTGGTATATTTGGCTATCAATCCAAACGATCCCACTATGTTACGACCCTACTTCGTTATCCAAGAAGATTGAGCAGCTTCAGTTTATTACCAATCTCAAATTTAACAACTTAACAAGTTGAACATGTTATGAAGTCATAAAACCAAGTTAAAGAGCTTAGGTCATTAATGCAAATATGAATTGAAATGGATGGGGAAATATTAAGAAATTATTCTAGTTTGGGGTCTAATGTTTATTTTGATAAGAAATAGATATGGGATATAAATTAACTCAATTACAAAAGCAAGTTCGATATGTGAGAATTATCTAAGATGATATAAAAAGATTTGAGTCCAGGAACTCAATAACCTCGGAATACTCACGACTAGACTTATTAAAACATGGAGAATATTGTGGAAGGACAAAATCGAGTATATTTAATCATGAACGAGCTAGCTCTAATGCCACGATGAACTAGTGAAAAAAATAGTCTAAATCAACTCTATAATTTAGGTCAAGAGTTGAATTTTTCATGAGAATGATCCAAGTGCTAATCAATGTAACATTCAATGAGTTATCAATTAGCATTTCAGGTTACTATCCTAGAATTTCGAACATCTCTAACAAATATTCGTTTTCAACTTCAAATATTATTTTTAATTTTCATATCTTTCGACCAATATTCTTGACATTATTATTTTGTCTAAGAAGACACAAGCCTAACCCAATTTGACTAAAAATTCTTTCATAGGGACCTTATATTATGTAAATAATGCCAAGAAAATGAGCATGTATTTCCACGTTATTCAACAGCATTATGAATCCATAAAAATAATGTGGTAGACATGGGTTCCGTCTTTTGGGGTGAATATAAATAAATCCAAATTATTTATAATATAAAATAAAATAAATAAATCCAAATTATTTATAATATAAAATAAAATAAATAAATAATAGAGGATATGATATGATGGACCAATAAATAATCGAAAATGGGACCGCTACACTTCGCCCACTTATTTCTTAATAGTCTTCTCATACGTATGGGCTTTACCGCATGCCTAATTTTCATGGAGTCCAGCAATTTGACCCTCATTTCACACCAATAGTTTATCGAAACAATTTGATGGTCAAGAGATTATACTTAATTATAATATTAAAATTGTAAATATTAATGCAACAGACTTGCGGGTTTCTCTATATAAGAAGTAGATTTGAACGTGCATTGGAAATTCTCACAAAGCAGATAAACTCCCTTTATTCATAACCTAGATATCCTTTAAGAATACAGGGCGTTTCACTAACCCTAGCTGTCATTTAATTGGATATTTTTTTTTGTTTACACCTATAATGACGTATTTATTCCTAAGGCCTTAAGATTAAGAAAAAAATATAAACTAATTTTCCACTTCCTGACTACAAATAATGATGGACGACTTAATTAGTTATCATATGACTCAATATACTGGAGATACGTCATGTCCTATCAAATTATCTCTCCGTATTACTATTGATTTACGATATTATTATAAATTTTTGTCATGCCCTGGAGAAACATGATTTTCTTTTAATGTGTGTTGCACTCTTCTTTTGTTGAATGGAATTGTCTTATCTATCTTATCACTACTTCAATAAGAATGACTTGTCATTCTCTTTTGCCCATCGTATTCTTGTCCGTTCAACAGTTTAACGGCCCATTTTGCAACTGTGCCAACACCATCATTTTAGAATTGACAATTTCTTTATCGATAAAAAATTAAACTACGTTTAAATCTAATTAGATACTATGTGTTTTAATTTATTCGTTTTATTTTTCTATTTCAATCCTTCTAAAAAGAATGTTTGTTTATGTTAACTCGTCATGTGACATGTTGAATATTTCTTAAAATTGACCATCGATTAAAAAATCAATCTACGCATTATATTTTTACAGATGTAATTTACTAAAATAGTATTTTGAGCTATATAGATAAATACAAATTTAACTATTTGTCTTGCTTTCTTTTATATATGCTTTCACTTTCTATATTTAGTATATCCTTCATTTTAATTTGTTCCATTGATTTTTTATTTGATTTGATTTGACACAAAATTTGAAAGAAGTAAAGAATTCTTTTGAATTTTGTAGTCTAACATTAAAGATATGTTGTACTGAAACGTTTTTAATTTTGTGTTGTTAAACCTATTATGTGAAAAGTAGAAATTAAGAGTCGCAAAAATAAACAAACAAATTGAAGCGAAAGTCCAACATTTCCATTTCACCCTCAACAACATTATCTTATATGATATGATATATTTAAGATCACAAGATTTATTAATATCAGTTTTGATTTTAGAACGCAAAATTCAAAAATCTCTCACTTTTTAGAACTCTTTCCTAGTCTAATTAGAACATACAAAATGATACGGCCCACAATATGTACAAGCCCATAAACAAAAAGGCTGCATTAGCCCATTTTGTAATTGTAGCCCAATTAAAACCCATCATAGAGAACAGACTGACCAATTTCAACATCCTTTTATACTCTGCAGTCTGCACTACCTTTCAATTATAGTCTCATATTTTTTTCTTCAGTTGTTCATCCTTTCCATTACTACTTTGATTTACTTCGATTGAGTAAAGGATCTTTCGAAAATAATCTTTTTAGTTTACTGAATATATTTTTGTTGTAAAGTATGTTTGATAGACTTAATAATTTTCTTTTGTAGAGATGCAGTACTTTGCCATAAGCCCACAGCAACACAATCGCATAAATATAAGCTAAAATAACTTAAATACATAACTATAAGTTTTATATTCTCTAATTTTCCCTTCTTTTTTTAAATATTACATAATTCCCTTTTTTTTTAATTTTAGTAGAAGTGTATAGATACATAACATTCTCTCTCCTATAATACACAATTACCCAATATAATGCCTATTTTTTCTCCATTAAAACACTCAATCTTCTAAATCAGTTTTTGGATTTTGAATTATTAATTTTAATTAAAACACCCAATTTTGAAATTTTGAATTTCAAAATTCAAAAAAATTGAAATTTCAAAAATCTGGACAATTTCTCTTTCTTGCTTCATCACGTTTCCAGTTCTTCTTTCTCCATCATCGTCTTTCTTCTTCTTAACCCAGCATCTTTTATTGGTTTCTTCTTATTCTTCTTAATCCATCATCGTCTTTCTTCTTCTTAACCCAGCATCTTTTATTGGTTTCTTCTTTTTCTTCTTAATCCATCATCAGTTCTTCTTTTCTTCCCTTTTTTGTTTTGGTTAATTATTCTATTACATTAGAGTAATGGATCCGTTAATTAATCGAAGGATATATGATTCCGACGATGAAAATTGGAAAGAAAATAGAAAAAAGTCTTTGAATGATCCTATGAATCTTCAGAAGGATTCAAACAAAGACTCTTGCGAAACATCAAAATCAAAGGTTGTCAAAATACAACAAAAAAAAAAGAAAAAAGAAGCAGCAAACATTGTTGTTAGGCCTACATTGTTTCGGGTTTGTATTTTTGTACTTTAAAC
>NC_028640.1:75484948-75626145 GCF_001406875.1 Solanum pennellii | reverse complement strand
CGTCAACTGTGCTTGATGATACATATAGANCATATAGAATCAGTGTGTATAGTGTTTAGTCGATGATATAATCTTTGATTTTCAAAATTTGAAATTAATATCCAATTACGTGCTGATTTAATGCTGATTAATGATCTGTTACCGTAAATTGAGCTGTTTTAGTTAACAACATTAAATGTACCGTTTTTCCCCATTTTTTTCTTAACAGTTTAAAATTACCATGTATCATTTACCATGTATCACTAGAGTCTAAAGTATCACGGCACAACAATTTTAAGGGATTTTTAGTAAATACTAAATTTGTCGGGACAGAGTGTAATTATTGAATTACACTATGGGATTCCTTAAATTTCTCTTGGGCCCAATTTACTTCATATTTCAATGTGGAAGTGATGGAATCAGGTCCGACGTTGCCTTTATTTTGTGTTGGTCTTTAAATTATAAAGCTTAATGCTCATAGCTCTTTTTGAGGGTGTTCATTGATATTTTTTTCATCATAATATTCTACGAGTTATCAGTTTCAAAAGAACTTATAGCCCCAGTAGGCAAAAGTTCATTTGAAAACAATCCATTAGGAACATTCATGAAACAGAAAACAGCTTAACTCTAGATGACCAAGTTAGCAAGTTCGCATTGCAGCATGTTTACTAAGTCAGAACTCTGAAGAAGTGTACTATTGTTCTGTAGGGGACAGAAGATTTAAGCTCATAAGGGGGGGTAAGAGAAATTTCGAGCATTCAATATACTATTGCAAATAACTTAAAAATTCAAACTCCAATTATTTGCAGTATAAAACTACAGATACAAATCCCAGTACATGGTTTGAGGCACGATAATAAGGTGCTGATGAAATCTAAGACATGAGTTCATAATACATTACTGACCAATATATTTACAAAGATTAGGGTAATGGCAGTAAAATCGTTGATTACAGACAACATTCTTGGGATATATTCATCTTAAAGATTAGGATTAGTAGTATGTGTGGCAGTCACAGTAGAGACCATGGCATCAACTCCACAGATATTGTGACCCCTGCAGATCTTGTAATATCCGTGTTCTCCCCAAGTCTTTCCCCAAGAATTCTTGATGATCCAGTAAGGCTTATTCTTGAGACGGATAGGTGCAAAACCTTCAGAACCATAACCGACTAGGAGGACACCATGATCCTGACGCTTGAGGCAAATTAATGGGCATGAAACTCCTCTAACATATGTCTGCATCCAAGCAGCATTGATCCCCACTGCAATTTACACCCAAAAAGAAAATCGATAAACTTTATGGTTTTCTCTCATTCACACTAGCGAAAAACTACAACTTAACCCTCAAGTTTATGATAGCTACATTACCTGCAAGAGGACCATGTTTAAGCAGGTTAGCAGCAATTTGGTCTTCATCAAGACCAACAACACTGAAGTTGGATACAGAGGCAGCAATTCTGCTCTTGTCAAAGTGGCATTTGCCATCCCTGCCAGTGTAAGGATAGTCTTTCTCCAGTTGGAGACCTCCAGCCTTAAGGGTATACTCAAAGGCAGTAGTCATAAGACCACCATTGCAACCTGCATCACAATCATTTTTTTCCACCGGGTCACACTGCAAAAGGGAATTTTTTATTACTTAACATAGGTTTAGAAGAAGAAAAGACAATAATCAGATACACACAACTAGCCTCAATTGAGGTTCATTATGTTGCATCAAAGAAATAATAACCATTTTAATTCTTGAACCGCCTTAGATTCATTTCAAATAAAGATCATAGAACAATCCTTTTTCCTTTTGCATTTACCACTGGTCGTAACCCCAGTAGTACAGACACGCTAAAAGTTCTAATCTTTAAGCATTTCCCAAATAGATTAGTCTTCAATATAGATATATCTAGCTTTGGCAAGAAAACTCAATGATACAGAGTTTGGCACAACGTTTTGCCCAGGTCCCATTATATATGATATATTTGAAAAACTAAACCAACTAATTCGAGATCAAGTCTGATTAAAGAACATAAGTAACCATTTTAATTTACTGGCAGATATGAGAACAAAGAAAATAGAACAATCCTATATACTTTTGCCTTAACACTCCACAGCCCCAATAGTATAAATACCTAAACAAAAAACTGTAAAGTTCAATCCTTTCCCAGTTTATAAGCCCTTTCTAACAGACAGGACTGTAATTCAACGGATAGCTAATCCGTATACCTTTTCAAACAGATTAGATAATTCGATAAGAAATTTAAATAACTTACACAGAGCTAAGCATATGTTTAAAGCAAAATCACTGATATGTAAAGCAACACCAGCATAACATCACTGATTGCACATAAAGATAAATATAAAAACAAAATTATATTGAACTGATCAAATTTTGAAAAGTCAACAGCAAGAACAATACTAACCTCATGGTCACAATCCACAAGCTGTTGTTCACTGAGGCTCACAAGCTCTCCGGTCGCCAAAAAGTGAGCTCCCTCCACTGCTCCAGTCGTACTGAATGACCAGCATGATCCACATGAGCCCTATAATAGTCAAAACCATCCATGATAAATACAAAATAGAAACAAAATCACCGGAGAACAATCAATTAATCACATAAACAAACATATCTATATTTAAACATACCTGATTTTTAACATCGGTGACGGCTCCTTTCTCACGCCAGTCAAAATCAGCTGGAAGATCTTTAGTCGGGAGGATTGGAGCTTTCTCGGCATTAAGATTAGGTCGGGGCTTGTTAAGTCCAAGGTAAGTCCGGCGAAACTCCGACGGAGTCAAATCGGAGAACTGCGTAATACCGTGCTCAGCGGAAGGGTCAAGGAGCTGGTGACGCTTCGCACGGCGAAGATTAGCCTTGAATACCTTCAATCTATGGTCATGTTCCTCCTGAGAAGCATAGATCTTTCCAAACTTAGCCTTAAAAAGTGAAAAGTGATGCTCGGCGTTTAACATATGGTTGTCATCGTTTTCCGATACAACTTGCCGGATCAACGGATCGTCGTCGGAGAAAGCAATCGCCGACGAGAAAAGAGCGAAAGCTAGAAAAGATAAGAGAAAAAGACGATCCATTAGAAGAGTGAAGACGAAAAAAAGGAGATATTTTCTCATTCATCTTCAGCTACTCGAGTTTATATTGGCTCCGAGTACATGGTAGGTATGGGCACTAGCCATTGTGATTGTGACACGTGTAACTATCACCTCATGATACGTGTGCTCACTGGTCGCTGGTACCTCTTATCTTCTTTTTCTCCTCATATTTATTTTGAAATTCGATTAAATTTAAATTTATACTAAAAACCTGCACTTGATTGGTTATTAACTGTCGTGATGTGTTTTATTGTTAGTTTAGTATTAAGTTTATTTTAGTTGTTATTTAATCTTCATATATATTGTACTTGTTTAATTTTATCATTAAAAGTCACATCTTATTTAATCTCGCATTACTATTCTAGATTTACATTACTATGCTAGATTTTCTTTTTATATTATCTTTACTTATCATTCAAATATGATAATCATTAAAACTATACTATATAATAAATTGTGAAATTTGCAATCTGTACCAACCGTTCAAACAAAGTATAACAAAGATAATTTCGACTCAAAATTTGAAACGCCTAATTAAAAGTAAAAAAATATTTACGTGAGTTTTTACTTTTTTTTACTATTTTATTTGTTTTCTACAAGTGGATGTGCCGATGTGAGGACAATTTTGCATATAACAACAAAAGAGAGGTTGCTTCCGTTGATCACTAATAAGTTAAAGGGTGTCTTTGAAATATCCTTTTATATCCTTTTCATGGGGTCCACGATGGGACCCACATTTGATTTTTCATAAAGTATTTTTGCCTTATCTTGAAACTTAATGAAATGTTTAAATAAAAATAAAAACTCCTAATCTTTTCCTTCTGGTGTAAGTAGGAGAAATTGTCAATATAAAAATCGAATTTTTCGGGTCAACAAATGTAAAATAGGATCTTAAACTAATTGGTTCCAATTAATTATCACCATTTATTTCCTTTTTAAAATATAAATTTAGATATTATCAAAATATCACGTCTAGTATTAGATTGGTAATTCAATTAACGGTCAGATCAAATATAATATTTAATTAAAAAATAAAATTTTCATTTATGTGATTAGTGCTCTATAACTTTTTATCATAATAGTAAGTGTTTAGTCTAATTAACAAGTAATATCAAACCAAAGTGATCATAAATTTAATTTTCAAGAGCTAACATGTTCCATGAAGCATGTGTTGAGAGGGAGATCATTGAATAATGTCAATATTCTATTATATGTGGAATTAAATTATAAACAAATTCTTGTGAAACCAATAATCACCCCAACTCAATATCTTTAAAAATGATAGCATCCATCGTAGCTCCCCAAATTTGAGAGGATCCATTTTTATTAATAACATAATTATTAAAACTCCTTTTTAATTAAAAAAATTGTATTGTGTTTTTCTTTAGTTCATTTTGAAACATTAAAAATATTTCTTTCGATTTTGTTAATCTCTGAATTTAACTTCTACATGATATGTTTAAGATCACAAAACTAAAAAATATTTGATATATATATATATATATGTATCTTTAGTTCAAAACCATAAAAAAAAAATTAAAAAAATAACTTTGTATCTCAAAAATAAAAAATTAATTAATTAAAATTACGCTTCAAACTGCTATATAAAAACACAAAAAACAAATGTTAAGGCTTTTGGACAACTATATTAGGTATACATGTAAGATGGATATAATATTATAAGAGTTCTTTGCTAATATATAATTATGCTCAACAAAAAGATACAAATTATATATTATAAAAAGGAAAAGAAATTGATTAAGAGAGTAAAATATAACAAGATAAACTCAAAATCATATAAAAAGTATCTTAAAATTCAATAGAATCCTCAATGGTGCAAAGGATTACAAACCCAAATTTCTTCTTTTATGTTGTATAATTCTATTTATCATCTCAAGCAAAGCATTCAAATTAATTTTGATAATTCTTTTCAATCTTTTTGTAACTCAAATCAAACTCCTGAAATGTCAATTATTTAAAGGTCGTACAGATCGTAGAGATATAATTCTATTCTTATATTGAGAATAAAAATCGAATCGATTGAATCACTCTATCTTAAAATACAAAAAAAATATATATCCTAAATTTGATAAAAGATAAATTGAATTCAACCAAATAACATTTTAAAGAAAATATGATTTATGTGGATAAATTAAAAAGCTAGGCCGTCAACATAATTTTTGTAGTTATTCATGGGTGATTCTAATCTGCTGCACCAATTTGAGGATTATCGGAGAGTCTATTACTAAATATGGAATTATAGAACTTAGAAATTAAGATGTTTGTATTAAGATTTTATAAACATATCAACTTGAATTATCAGAGGATTTATTAGAGTTCGCAGCCTAAAGGTATAGAATGTTAACAAAAATTTTAAAATAGTATATAAATTTTTATTTTAATCAAAACGATAAAATTGCTAGAATAGCAGTGATATTAGTTCGCCTGCATGAAAAAGCAAAATCGTTATTATAGCAACAATTTGCAAAATTATTTTTAATAAAAAGCTGCCTAGGCAACGCAAATCGCTGCAAGGGCAGCGATTTGTATTTTTCCAGCGACTAAATCGCTATCATTTCAGTGATTTTATCGTTTTAATTAAAATAAAAATTCATATAATGTTTTAAATTTTTTGTTAACATTTTATATCCTTTAGGATCCGAACTCGAATTTATTACTATACTTTTTCCAGTATGGAATTGTACTTCAACTTGGGATTAAGACTTATAAACATATCAAACTTTAAATATTTATAAATTTAACTTAGGTCTAGAATTTGACGTGGAGTGGATGAATAAACAAAATAAAATACATAACCAAATTGTTTCGTGACAAGTGAAAAATCAGGAGATCATTTTCCTACATTAAATAATAAGAATTCAATAAGAATTTAGTTAACGAGTTTATAATGAAATTCTTTCATAACAAAAGAAAGTATCACAAATTCACGATAACAATCATCCAAATATAGGAATATTAGTTTTTTTCTCCCAATTGTTTAAACAGATTTTTATCATAAAATACAATAATTTTAAACCACATATTATTAATACCTATATCATTATAAATGAGTGACTTTGACTACTAAAAAAATCTCCTGCCAAATTAGACGTGATAATCAAATTAATAATTAATTTTTATGCAGATCGTTTTCAAAAGAATTGAAAATCTAAACTGATAAGAGTGCTGATCGGTTAAAGTCAGTGTTAAAGTCCAATATGACAAAAACACTCTGTAACACATAAGAAAATTAGGGGGAAAAAAATGAGAGGAGACATCAGCCATGACGTACCATAATTTATATTTTAAGATACATTTCTTTTCATTAAATATTTTATTTATTATTCGTTTCAATAAATATTTCACTTATCCAGAGAAAAGTTTTCAAAAGCAAAGATAAAATAAAAGTAATTAATTAATTTATTTTGAATTTATAAAATAATTAAAAGCTTGTATTCCAAGTGAACAAGATTACATAGACTTCTCTTCAGTTTTCTGAATTATCGATCTTAAATCCTTCTATTTAAACGTATTTTATAAAATAAGAAAAATACGAGAAATAATTTGAGATGAGAAGCGTTAATGTTAGATACAACAACTAAAATATCTATGTCCATTTCATTACTCATTACTCATCAGCCACTTGTGTGTAATCCACTAGCCAGCAACCAATCCAACAAAATGACGTCAAAAGAAGACAACATAAAGCTATTATGTGAAAAAAAGGTAAGTCGTTACTTAAAAGACATGTATATTATTTTTCCCCATTTATTGGAGGCAACTCTTTCATGCTATAGTTTTTCGTTTATATAAGGAAATGAAATTGATGTAACATGATGTAAACTTATTTATTAGATTAAATTTGAACGGATTAAAATAGATTGAGTTATATATATACATTATAATATATTCCTTTTAAAGTTCAAGTAAATTAAATAACACCAACCTCTCAATATTTATAAGTACATATATTTATCTGGTAAAAAATACGAAATTTCATTATAGAGTTGCTAGTATAAAAGTTATCAAACTATTTATAGATCAAACCAACTTTCCCAAAAAATCTTTTTTCAGGACCATACGTTTTTTTTCCTCTTTGTAAACCGTTATACTTTTATAATCTTCGAGGCTATGTTTATATTGCACCGAAAATTAAGAGGTTATGTCACTGCAAGTTATATAGTTATTTTGTTCGAATTTTACACTCTTTTTATTTATGTATGGCCATGATTGACATAATATTTCCTCAAGATAGAGGATGTGTTTTTGTGTCATTCTGTATAGGGATAAATAATTACGATACAGTTACCAAACTTTATGCAAAATACATATATTGTGTATATTTCAACCTTAAAATAGTAAGCTTTTTCTTTGGCCAAAGGACAAACATCATATATTCAAAGTAAGATAAACTACATTTTATAGATGATACACTAATATGATATACAGTTTATACATGATACACTAATTTGATGCGCAAAATATATTAATCTGATGCGTGAGATACATTAATCTGATGCATATTGAGTGATATTGTGTTGTCAATATTTAGGAGCCTGGCCCAATACTGGTTCAACCTAATGGGCCAATAATGGGCCTGATCTGAGCCCAACTAGGATCTTAAAGCAAACTTAAAGCACAGTTTGGGCCTCTGTGGATCACATCAGAAGATTAACACCACGTCAGCTGGTATATCTCCGCTCGCGCGTGGACTCCACGGCATCAAATTCGACCCGGATCCGGCTCTAATAGGTCGGGTTTCTGTTTTCACACTTTTGGAGCTGCACCTGAAGAGATTGCTCATTGCCCCGTCGAAGCGGAAGCGCTTGCTGAAGTACAAGATCGCGGTCATGGCAATGGTAGAAATAGTAACGATTACACAAATAGCGTAAATGAATATTGTTCTTTCAAATCAGTAGCTAAAATCATTGTTTCTGTTGATCCGCTCTTCTCCGAGGACTCTTCGCGTTTTCAAGTAATTACCTTTGACCTTTTATCTGAGCATATTCCTTCTGTGTGCAATAGAAGCAAAACTATACATATTAACGTTTATTTATGTGTTTTTATCTGACTTGCCTATAGTCTTTGTTATCAATGACAGTTTTGTGCTATAAAATTTTTGATGGAGATGGCTGAAACGAGATTAGGACTTAGGAGTATGCCTAAGAGCTACTGCCTGAGTATGTACAAAGACTTTGTCCTCAATGTGGACAAGTCGTAGTTATTACTATTGCACGTTTTGATAGATTTATGTACGTGAACCAATGAATAGAATGAGTGATCTCTGTAGTTTTGGTTTCAAAATGATATCTTTCTGCTTATCATTAAGGCTATTCCTTCATTCTGGACTATTATATGCCACTGGAATTTCAATCATCAATTTTCTAGCGGCTGGTTTTGGTATTGATATTGGTATAGTTGAGTATTGAATTCTATGATGCAGCATCCTTGTAAGGATTCAAGAGGGATAATTGTGCAGTGATCAACCATAGAAAATTAAGTGGTAATCACAGAATTGAGTGCTTTGCATGACAATTGCTCACTTTGTAGAATTTCTCCCAACACTTTTTTCTAGTTTTGTTTGTCGTTGGTCACTTAACTAGTGTATCTTTTCTGACAGTAAAATTCTTTCCACCCACAAGAGGAGTTCTAGCTGGTCTTAAGTAATTGATTTGGAAACAAACCTAGTTGTGCTTCTTGTTTGTGTTGTTAAACTTGAGTCATTGTATGTGATTCGATGTATTTTGTAAAATGATTCACTAGTCCGTTTTTTCGTTTTGCCTCTGTGATAAGTACTGTGTTTTTTTTGTTTTGTGTGTAACCTTCTCTGTCATAACTAGGTAGGAATTCTACATAACTATGGCAGAAGAGTCAATATCATGTATCTGGCATGGCTAACGTCCCACCAGCAAGTCTCATAGACGACTTCCCTGAGCAAATTGTCGAAAAGAGTCATTGATAACAATCTTCTTAGGGGTGGTCTATAAGCATAAGTGAGAAACAAAGTGAAAAAAATAAGAGATGCTGGGATTTTCATACGGAGAAGTATTTCTGTTGCTTGGTGCTACTGCTGCTCTTATTGGACCTAAAGATCTACCAATCATCGCAAGAACACTAGGCAGATTTGCTGGGCGTTCCATTGGTTATGTTCAATTGGCCCGTGGCCAGTTAGAAAGTGTCATGCAGCAATCCCAAGCTCGCCAGGTGCATAAGGAACTGCAAGATACCATGGCTCAACTAGAAGCTATACGCCATGAAATTCGAACAATCTCTTTCATGAATCCTGGTCCACTGACATCAAGGCTAGTGGACAACATCAACACTACAGCTGGGGATAATACGACTGCAAATGGACCTCAAAGATCTGTTGAAGAGAGCACAATCGTTGAAAATGGACCTAAAAAATTTGATGAAGAGATTACAATAGTTGAAAATAGACTTCAAAAATCTGGTAAAGAGAGCAAAACAGATACTATCACACCTACAGAGCATAATTCAAGGAACTCAGCTTTATCTGATATGCACAGCCAAGCAGCTGCTTATGCGAGATTGGCAGAGATGGCTCCTTTGAAATCTGTATCTATAGAGAAAGAAGGTCTGAGTGAACTGACCGATGAATCTGGCAGTATTGTTGTACTTCCTGTCTCTGCTGAAAGCGCAGGATTGTTGCCAAACCGTAAAGATGGAGCAAAAGGGTCTGACATTGTCTTAGAAGCAATACTGGAGGCAGATGTGGCAAAGAATGCCAAAGAATTTTTCTCACAGCCACAAAACCAATTAAAAAGTGAATGAAGAGGTTTACTTTCCAACTTAAAGACCAATTCTGTAATCTTTATTTATTAAAAGACAACACATTAGAGGTTTACTAAGTTTATGGTTCTTTTGAAGCCCTATATGTTAGGCTGCCTCGTGTTTAGGCAATGTGAATTACATTGCATCTAAAAGCATAGATTTGCATAGAATAGTTTAGTTTGGTAGGTTTGTACTTTTGTTTGGTGATCCTCTATACCCATCCTTTCAAAAGCTCTTAGCATGTTTAGCTGATGATTTTGATCTATCATAGCTTTACTAACTAGTATGAAATGCTATCTTTTCAGTTCTGTAATCAGCTCACACTTTTGTTTTGTTGGCATTGCTTGAAAGCTTAAGTACTTACGTCTACGAGGTGTAACCTAGGCCTCTTTCTGGTGATTCCACATGATGTCATTTTCCAAGTTTGTGGCCGTGTGTCATACCAGCTTGCAAGCATAGAAACCTTCCCATGATTCCCTTCACAATATGCAATACCATATGATGGGCGTGGCCTGAAAATTATGCTTTTGGCCTCCTGGAAACATGGTTAACACATTAGTACGCACTTTGTCTTGCTGTGATTGACCAACTTGTCAATATGTATTGGCACATGATGCCTTTGAGAGTTCACCCACCTGATAATAGAATTCCTTTTTATTCTTCTTAGAACAATGCACTCCTTTTTTGCTGCTTTAAACATGGTCTTTATAGTTTAAAACAGTGGGAACTGTTCTCCATGAAAGTTAAACCAGTGGGAACTGTTCACCATGAAAGTTAAACCAGTGGGAACTGTTCACCATGAAAGTTAAAACAGTTGGAACTGTTCTCCATGATCTTCTCTAATCTTTGGAGGAAAACTATTTGGATAACTGGCAGCTTCTGTATATCCATGGTCTCTGTGCAGGACAAGAAGAAAGCAGCTTCTATTAGAGGGCCAGAAGTTAAAAGAACTGTGAGGGACCCATGGTGAACTTGAGGTGTCATGTTTAAGCTCTTTTGAAACACAACAAATTGGGTTTGGATCAGTTAGTGCTAGAAGACTGATCAACCTGCCTTATGTCATGAAATCGCGACGTCTATTCCATCATCAGATAGTTTTTTCATTTTTTTTGGTGCCAGAAAGAGAGAAAAGTGGGATGTCCTTTGTGAACTTCTCCTAAAATGACCAAGTAGCGATGTGGACAATAGATTTAATGATACAATGTTTTACTATCTATCAGCAATATTAGTCCGGAATCCAGGTTCAACTGTACTGAAGAAAGATACAGTTCCAATAATGTTACTAGCATACTACTGAATTCTCTTTAACTTTAGAAATTATAAACTTTCATTTGAAAATCACAATTTCTTAAAGCAGTGGGAGCTTAGTGCATCGGGTTCCCATTTGTAATGATTGATACTCTAAAGAATCCTAAGGTTTCAAAAGCGTGTTTGCACCGGGTTAGCATGAGGGAAGATGTAAACAAATGAATTAGAAGTCAATATGAAGCATTGTACACATACATTTTAGGTTATAACAAAAAGCGAGCTAGTTCTCGTCGCATGAACAATATTAGTGTATGTATTAGGTAACATTAGTCACATGGTATATGGTTCTGTAGGTTGAACCCTTAATATTTGCTTATATCTATTAACTAGTCCTTTACCCTCTCCAAATGTGTACTTTGACTATTTTCAGGGCACCAAACCAAAAACAAGTAGAGGAGAGAATACATAAATGATTTGGAAGATGCTGCATGTCCTTCTTCAGCTATGCAGTGCATTTCCAACCATCCCATCCCAGATGGTGTAACCTGATTATGTTGCTTGTTTTGCAACAGTTTCTGAAAGAGATGGTGAATAAACTCTGCATGTGTAACAAAAGAGGAGGAAACCAAGAGAGCATTTTAGCTGAAGCCAGAGTATAAGAAATCTACGAAGGATACAGGTGCTGAATCAATTGTGTCTCTGTTTTAATGTATATTAGATGTGCAACATAGAGTGATAGGTTTAGTCAGAACTCTCATTTTCAAATATTTATCAATAGGTGTGTTGATATAATGTTGTTGTCAATCATGAGACTGCATAGAGTTATGTGGATGAGAGGCTTACTGGAATGTGCTAACTTAATCTATCTTCTATATTTTACTTTGCCTTCTATTTTTTTGCTTTCTAGCTATATTTCCTATTAGATTTCCCCAATTTGATGTAGGCTGTTAATGCAATCAAAAGTTCTCCATCTCTGTCTAGCTGTTCAGTTTGCTTTTTCTTCCTTTTCTTCTTCTGCATCCTTTAGAGAGATACTGAAACTGGAATGTAGAAATCTTCTATAGAAATCACACCTTCCCATCCTAACCAAGTGAAGGAGAAAATGGAAGAGTTCAGCGACATCCTAATGATTTTTTTCAGGAGTGGAAGAAGTAACTATTGCTGCGTCTTGCACTTGATGTCTTCTACTGTGATAAGCTTGCATCCTGTAAGATCTACCTAGTTCGGGGGAAAATCCAACTTCATGCAATTATGAAGCTTTGATCCACAATATCAGCCATGCAATTTATTGAACATGCTGTCTATGCTTGTACTGGTATTACTTTAAAACTTTTCAGGGTGAGCACAGTTAACGTTTATTTGAAAGGAAAGAAATGGAGCTCAGTCTTTGCTTTTCTACTAAGGTGTATTATTGTCTGATAGAATTAGGTAGTTTATAGCAATCATAATCATATTATGTTGATATCAATCTCTGGTAGCTATGAATATTTGTATTGGGCCAATTTCCCATGAAATCAGGAGCATCTGACAAGTTCTTTTTCCAGTTAGTGATGTCCACGTTATAGTGGACAGATGTACCTGTATTTGTGCTACATAGCAAAGAAAATGATTGCAGCTCAATATCTAGTGTCTTCGATCTCGTTTGATTCTACATTGAATTTTATTCTGTCCTTTCTGCTTAGATATTAGCAGAACAGCTACCGCATGGGTATAGCAGTCATGCTTCTCAGTTTGTCTACCACTGACTGGGAAATTGGAATAAATGGTTTTTTTGAGTGGAAATATGCGGAATTTTTTTGGTCAAGTGATGAACACAGATCAATATTAGGTAGAAAGCTACCTACATTTGACAATCATATAAGCAACTACAAGTAAACCTTGATTCATTGGAGATATTAACAGATGACTTCAAGTTTGTGGACTTCAATTTTTCCTATAGCACAGCTCCATTGGCTTCTCTTATACATGTCACGAAGTATCTAATATATGTAGAATTGCCCTAAATCTAGAGACTGAAATGGTGGTTTAGACTCTTATGTGGCCATTTATATTTTTCCTTTTTTTTTTCTAAATTGGTGGTTTAGACCTTAAATGATTAAAATGTGGGGTGTGTATAAGTGAAAAGCTGCTTGTCGTTGGCGTAGCTTCTTTACTCCTTCACCATAATCCAACCATGACCCAACTTGAATGTTCAAAATGCTTCAAATGATATGGTATCTTCTGGTTACTCATGGTATATAGATAATTATTGTCCAGGTTACCTTGAAAGTGGCCTTTCTGTTTTGCAATGTCTGCATTTTCATTATCTCTTAGAATTGTTTGCCATTGCTTTAATTATTGTGAAACCTTACACAGACTTGAACTGATCAATACCACGCCTTTGACCTTTATGTATCTTCCAGGATCATGCATTAGATCATAGTAAGATTGTTAAACTATATAGTTGAATAGTTCTGTGAAAATTCCAGTATGTATACTTCTAAACTCTTAAGTGAATAGAAAACCTGAATTCATGTTGAAGCATAAACTGAGGGAGTTGAAGTGACCGGAATGTGGGATAAAATATTGCCAATAGAATTGTTAGGCATAGAAACTTAAAACTTCAGGTCTAGGTTTTTATTGTGTACCAAGGGAGTGACGATACTGCTTAGGGAGACAAGTATTTGTGTAAGTCGGGATCCTTCGGGTTTTTCGCATTCAGCTTTTCTATATATGTTTCACCCACCTTTGATGGCCTTCTATGTAACTTTTACATTTCAAAGATGTTATGAGTGGTGTTAAGACTCCCCTTATTGTCCCATAAAGACGCAATCTGGGGAAATTCTTTCTATACTTCTATTTATAGCCCAGACATGGATTTGAATTATTTGATCAGCATTCCAGTGGAAAATTGAAATGACGCTTGGTGCTCTAAAAATTATTGTGTAGTGGTAGTCCTTTTCTTGAATATGAGCACCATGCAGATTCCCATGATAGTGTGGCATTTAGGTCATCTTAGGAGCTTGGGTCCCTTTTGCCTAAAAGAAAAAAAAGAAAAAGAACATAAAATAGTTTAAGCATTGTTTATTAGGTCTATATGGTTAGTTTTGTCCAACAGTTTTGAAGGAAAAATTCACTTTCTTATGAAGTTGTATTATCAAAGATGCTTGTAGGATTGATACTCTCAGAGTAATACTCTGCGAGCTTTGTCAGACAGTTTCTGATGCTATTGTTTCTTTGAAGTTGGACTAGTAATAACAAATTCAATGTGTTTTTGAATATGTAGAAGTTCAGTGGTGTTCCATTGAGTAGTAGAAAAATTTTCCGGACCTTAATTTGATGTATATTGTATTTTTAAAGTTGCTTATATTTGTTTGTCTGGTTGAATACAGAATGTCAAGAAATAAATTAATTTGTCTTTCATCTCTTTTCTTTCTATTACATGGCTTTCCATATCCAGACAAATATATCCGGACGAGGTTAGTTATAAACTGAATGTATTTGTTGATAGAATAATATCTGTATCTGAGAGGCCTATGAGAATGTCAAAATCATAGCAGAATTATGTTTAATGCGCCCTTGCTGATAATAACGAATTGCCAACCAATTTGTCCCACTGATTTAACTTCTGAGACACATGTTAGTCAGAGTAGGTATCATGAAAATGGCCAACGAGGGATCTTCTTTGTCACATTTGGAAGATCGTTACTGCATCTTTTGATTGGTCCAACTTCTCATTTTTGTAATTGCGACTAGAGATCAACTTTATTAGACTTTTGCATGTAATGGTGTCCTAGTATTGGGACCCTTCACCTAATATCATGCATCTATTTGACTGTTCATGGAGACCTTGTCACTTCCATGATTGTGGATAGTCAGAAGTGGCTAACCACATGAGAGGGCATTTTCAAGATTGTTTTGATGACCCTACACTTTAATTAAGTCTGTACTATTTCCATTTCTACTCCTTCACTTTGGAGACCAATGCTATTGGAGTCCCATATATTCTTCTGTGTCTGCAGCACACCATGTTTTTTGGTATGGCATGTTTACACCTGATTCCTTGAGCCGAGGGTCTATCAGAAACAAACTCTCTACCTATGAGGTAAGGGTAAGGTCTGCATACACTCTACCCTCTACTATACTTGATATGTTGTATGTTTACACCTAATGTGCACTGAATGCCAAAAACAATTAATCCTTAGTTGGAGTTGTTTTTACTGTGGTTGGAGTTTCTTTAATATATCGTGCTTTGTGAAGATACTTTGAAATACAAGCAGTTGATTAGTGTTTAGAGAAATGATAAAAGCTTATTTTAATCCTGTAGCTTCTTTAGACTAGGATGACTGTTGAGAAAAATCACGTTGCTTGTTGATTACAAGAAAAAGGAGTATCTTGTTTGTTTACAGCGACATATTGTTTCCACTTTCTTCCTCTGTAATGTGACACTTCTGTCAAAATAATCTATAAAATTACGTGTAGGATTTTATAAAAAATCAAATTTGCAGTTTTTAAGCGTGAGGAGGACAGTCTTATGTAATGTAGTGCTTGTTGGTCAATTTTGGCAACTGGTTATGCCATGATTAACTAAAAATGTTTATCTTAATGAAAGCGATGGATTAGTTCAACAATTGATGATGGTAATTATCTGGATAATTACATTGCTTTGCTTTTTGAATTGTCTGAACTTATCAAGTTTGTTTGTTTGTGTTTGTTTAAGATATAAAAAGGACAATCTGTTGGACAAAGCATTTTACATTCATGGTCCGGAGAAGGGCCGTACCTCTATGGGTTTGATGCAGATGCTTCCAGGGCTCGAATTCATAACTTGTAAGTTACATGAAGATAACTTTTCCATTCAATTATATATGCAAAATTTCGGCTGCCTTTTGCAGCTATTCAGTAGACTTTACTGCTAGTGATTGTCTATTTTCTATCTAAAGAAGCTTAAAGAGAGCAGTAAAGTAGTGTGAGTGCAAATAAATCCACTAGCATTCATAAAAATAGAAATTGGAAAAAAGGGACAAAAAGTTTTAGGATTGGGAATTATATTCAAACACTTCCCCAAAATAAAGAACAAGTAAATCATGTGAATGTTTCGAAAATCTTTATTTATCATTGGATTCGTGAAAGTAGGTAGAGATAATATCAAAAGAAATAAAGGCAACATCAAACCTAGTAAGTGATGAGGATTTGACCCAACTTTCTTGATCTATTTACTTCTCTTCTCACTTAATTTAGTTGGTTTTTTTTCTTTGATTAAGGTAAGGGAATGTTAGGGCGATATACTCTAGTGTTAAAACTATTTTATAACTCACGTAAACATCTTTTAGTTTTCTGAATGTATTAAAAAGGTTTTCGAGAACACAATCTCGAGAGGGCTTTGTAACCATGAAAAAGATTGAAAGAAGTTGACATAACATTATAAATTCGTTCCCATGCTCCGATGCTTTTGATGGGTTCGATGTATATATGACTAGATCACTAGAACATTGAATCTACCCTTCATGAACATTCCCACAATTTGGCATGTTATTCCTTTTCGATACATTCGAATAAAAGTTACTATACATACGTACATACAAACAAACCAATATTCATAATAATTGTCAAAAAAATTAAAAGTGACACTTTTGACTAGTTTACCATATATATAATTGTGGAATATCTATGTGGTCGTAGTGTAGGGAACAACAATATGAGAAGTCGTTCACGCAAGAAATGGGACATGGGATATTTAAGTCAAATATGGGTAACGTTACAGTCAGTTTATCAGCCACAACTTTTTTTATGATTCATTAATTTGATTATCATAGCTTCACTTCTTTTTCTCCACTATCTACTGTTGGTTGAGGCAAACAGGGACGCCTTCACCTGATAGCATTGTGTCATGGGGTCACACATTGTTACAACAATTTATGTCATTTGTGCTCTTTACTCCAATCAATCTATTGACATTTACTTGTTCATAGTGGATTTTGCACTTCCATTTAAAAATAATAAGATAGCATTTTCATCCCTATCTTTTTCGATCTGTCATAACCTTTGTAGACAGAGATACCTGGTATCTGGTATCTGTTGTTGGTGGGAGGTGACAGATATCTCGTGATACCAGTCAAGGTGTGCGAAAGCTGATTCGAACACCATAGTCACAAAAGAAATGCATATTTTATCAAAATATCCATGTTCGTGAATAGTCTTTAGGAGAAAGATGAACTCATTGCGGAGCAAGAAATACACATAAAGTTCAAACTTGCAAGCTTATAAATTTCTATTAGTTTAAGTATAATTTTTCAACATTGGGGCTTATTTAAATCCCATCCAAACGTGTAGCTCCCCCTCTACATTGACTATGATAAAATAAATAGAATATAAAGTAAATTTATATCACTAGACACTGTGTTTAGCGATATCTTTATTAATAACAAAAATAATCTTCAAAAGAGGTAGAAGTACGAGCAAGGGAGACTGTACCTTACAAATTCCAATACGATCGATAACGAATCTTTCGTAAATTAACAACCATACAAAAAAATAAGAGTTGTGGAGAATAAAATAATTTATGTTACGTTGTATGAGGTCAAATGTACAACTCTTAATAACATGTATGTTCCCAAGAACATTAGAGTGCAAGGACATTATTACGTTTACTCAAAAGTGTGAATCATCATAGTTAGTGAATGTGACTAGTCGAGTGCAACCATATATGTAAATACAAATAAATACTAGCCGATATTATTATAGATAGCGATATAATTTAAAGTTTATGATTTTGAATTGAACGCATAGCTCGTCCTAGTTACTAAGTTTAATATTAATTTTTTATATATATACACAAGTATATATAATATAAGTAAATGTTTATAAGTTCGTTTGAATTTATATTTAACATGTTCTTATATCTCATAAAATTAGTCGATAGATATTTTCTGTTTATTAATTTAAAATTCTGAATTCGTCTAGGTTGATGTGCACCTTTCTTTTAATTTCTTGTAGGTCTACTTGTTGGCCATTGTGTGTAAATGGAAACATGCATGCATTATGCATACATATAAAATCTATATGACTCAGCTTAAATGTTTTTTATTCTTTTTTGGCGTGAAGTCAAACACTCGAAATCCTTTTTATGATTATTAAGAGCCTTGATTATTCACGTAATTAAGATTGCATCAAAGTTATATTACTGTATAATTCACTCCAAACAAAAAAAAGGGCAGTTAGTCATGAATTTTGTCGTTAATTTGTAGCTGAATTGTTCGTAACTAAGAGAATTTTTTAATAGATTATTGATGGATGTTGTAAACAAAGATGACTTTTTAAAATCAGTTTTTTTTTTTAAAAAAGTGGAAGTCGGAGATGAAACTATATCTCTATTTTTACCATTTTCAAGTTTTTGCCTCATCTAGAGAATTATATTAATATGATAATAACATATCGAGTTTAATTTCACGAGTGAGGTTTGAAAAGAATTTGATTAATAAGTTTGAAAATTACTTTGATTTTCCTTAGTCTAGAACGAATAATTAGTGTACTAATATTCATTACGTATTATTCTTTGTTAGCTATAGACTGGATTGTAGTTTTTTAATTTTATTTTTAACTCCAGGTGAACTATTGACTATACTCTATATTCTCCCAATAACATCAACTTTAGCTAAAAAAAAAGATAAAGTAAAACCTGCATAATTTTGTGGATGCAATGATTTTACTAAAATATCTTTTATATTATTCAGTTAGTTTAAGAACCAACCGTTATTTATAATTTTACAACAATGTAAAGTTGCCTAATGTTAATTCTTTCTTAATTAAAGTAATTAGTCAAATAGAAATGAATAAAGGGAAAGATATTATCATCTTGTAATACGATAAATAAGATTTTTTCATTCCGAATAAAAAACATATCTTAACAAAAAAATTATTTCTTTTAATAAATTTTATGTGATATAATTCAAATTAAATATCGAACACGAGAGAAAAATCTTTCCTAACTCTCCAAATCCAAATCTAAATCTTGCAGTGTCAAAATACTTTTTCACCCACCAACCCACAATATATTTTTGTCCCATGAGTGGTTATAATTACCAAATTAACTTTTTTCAGCCATCATGTGCGTAGAGAAGAAAAAGGAAAAATTGGACTATTAGAGAAAACATGAGGGAAGAGGAATAATGATAGTGATCATTTCTTTTTATTCATGTGTAATCTGTACAGAAATATATTTTATTAATATAATAATTAATTTAAACGGTTGATCAGTTGGTCAAATAAAACTTTAATTTGATGAGAAGACTAAAATACTTATTAGTCGACTCTCTTCCGTCCTCTGTCTTAATTTATATAATACTTTTTAAATTTTGATTTCAAGCATTTTTCCTTTTTTATTAAAATTTTTTTTATGTCTTTTAAATTTTTTGAATCATCAATTATGATAACTCGTAATAATTTATATTAAAAAAAGAAGTTATGAATTTCATGTTCAAAACTCACGATCAGAATGTAAAAATTTAACTCTTGAAATTTAAAAAAGTTCAGTAGAAAAAGTAAAAAAATTGCAATATCAGAAGGTTTCTATTTTTTTTCCTTGATAAATGAGTAAACATTTCATAGAATCCATCAGTGATCAGCTTTAAACATTTATATATATCTGCTAAGAATATTCTTTCCCTTTAATCTTTCAAAATTAATAACAGGAGAAAAAGGCGGAAAATATTTTATGGATATTCTTTCTCCTTTTTCTTGATTTTAAAATTAAATATTTTCTAGATAAATGGGAGTTATTCGGATGGTAAATACTCCTCACTTTTAATCTTAAAATTGTGAGTTCGAATCATCAAGGAAGAAAAAGAAGTTGGAGCTTCTACTGAAGTGGTGTAAAAAAATTTAAAATTAAATATTTTTCTGCAGAAGTTATTTAATTTGAGATTGCTATATGATCTACAAACTGTAGCATGCTTTTTCTCTTTTTCTTGTATCCTTTATTACCTTTAAATTGCACGAATGAGGATTTTTATATATAAAAATAATAATTAAGTAGACAAGCATGCGTTAATTAAATTTTAATCTTGATATGTATCACTGGATTAAACTACATAATTAATGGCTGTCTACTTACTAAACAACTTTTTTACTCTTGTGAATTTCATGATTATGATGTTGATCTTTCGGTTACAGTCTAATGAGTCAACTCATCATTCATAATTATATTTGACTCTAATTAATTACATTTAATTATGTACCACCTTCTCACGTATAAATCTCAAGAAAAGAAATACTGTACTCAATTTGTGGCTAAAACATTACTAAATTTTGGTGTTTCATTAGCAATTAGCTCTTCTTTATCTTACACTAATTAAAAAAAAACAAGGTCAAAATGATTCTATAATGAGATAAGTGTCAAAAACACACCTAAACTATTAATTTTTTATGAGTTTCATACCTAAACTATTGAAAGTGTGAGTTTCATATCTAAACTATGACTTTTTAGTATGAGAAACACACCTCAGTGGTGTAGTGCACTCTCTCTTTTATATAAAAAAACTTTGACACATGGCGTTTCACATAGATAAAATATTTTATCTAGATAAATGGTAAAAAATTAATATTAATTAAAAATTTAAAGATTATTATCCATATAAAAAATTAAATTATTTTTCTTATCTCACTCCACCACCTTCTCCATGTACCTCCTCCCCCGCGACAACGCTTTTCTTTTTTTAAAAAAAAATTATTTATAAAATATTTGTAAAAATTTCATATTTCATCCTCCCCCATCCCCCTCACCCCGCGATAGAAATTGATATTATTTTATTTAAAAAAATCGACCCCATTCTATTTAATTTTTCGCTCCTAATTTTTATTCTTTTACGTTTTTATTATTTTGTGTTAGATAATGCACGTACATATATTTTTAGAAAAAAATTCTACTAGTGTACAGAATATAACATAAACAACTAAAAAAGTATAAAAAGTCTTGTGACGTCAAATAAAAAATATTTTTGATATGTATATATAAACACTAGGGGAAAAAATTGAAAGCAGAGGATTAAGTGGGATGGATTGAATTATATTTTTAAGAAAATAAAATAATATCTAAATTAGTATTTGACGAGGGGGAGGAAATGAAGTAAACAATGAAATACATTTATAAAAGAAATTTAAGCAAAATAAAAAACTTTACAAAATGGTGTGGGGGTAAGAAAAATATTTTACATTTTATTTTATAAAGAAAATATTAATTTTTTATAATAGTTTTTAATTTTTAATTTTAGCTAATACTAATAATTTATTTATTTTTTGTCAAGGTTGGATATTTTGTCCATGTGAAGTGTGATTTGAAAATTTTTTAAAATAAAAGGAGAGAATGTATTACACATACATGATTAGAGTGGTATAAAAGAGAAAGACGTGTTTTTCAAACTAAAAAGTAATAGTTTATGTATAAAGCTCAAACTTTTAATAATTTAAATATAAAACTCAAATAAAAAATATAATTTAAATATGTTTTTGATATTTAACTCACGATTTTACACGAAAGAATGTTCACATATTTGATGGAAGATGTTGGTAATGTCAATATCATGTTTACGGTGATGATGAGGCCTAGGTGATGGATCGAGAATGATCTCAATAAGATTCATAATCAAACATATTACTTATATTATAAATTTAATTAAAAATTAAAATTACGCGTAGATAGCTAGCTACACATTATTTTTTTATGTTATAATAGTAGTTTAATCCTATTATTAGATTTTTTTTGCCACTACATCAAGACATTAAATGCATGCCACGTGTATTTTATCATAACAACTTAAACATGAAACTAACATTCCTACTTAATGCAACTACTAGCAACACCGAAGAGACTTACAAAGCACAGGGTGAAGGCAGCACGAAGATTCTCTCGTGCCAACAAAATCCAAAAAACTATTAGGAGCTGTCAGCCATTGTACTGTTTGTACGTGTTCAAACCTTATAACGAGTTCAAATTTCTTATTCTTTATTAAAACACTTTTATACGTTTAAATTCAAAACATTCTGGATTTAATTTTTTGATTTAATTTGAGCATATTCATAAATCAAATGTATTTCCCCCCCTTTGTAGTGGAAGCTTACATCAGATCATACGTTGTTATTGTGTTTTGAGTTTAACTCACGTACTTGAAAAACAATCTCAAAGATAGAAGTGTTGAAATTAGGTCTTAGACCTAACTCACACTCCAAAAGTTTGTTCAAAGGATGAAGGATTGCCCAAGATTTATAAGGAGTCCACCCATCTCATCAATTATCGATGTGAGACTTTTGTCATTCTTTAACACCCACCTCATGCTCAGTGCTTAACATCAATTTTATTTTGGGGGCCTAAACATTAGTTGAGACGGATCCTGTTCTGATATCATATTGAAATTAGATCTTAGGCCTAATTCATACCCCAAAAGCTAGCTCAAAGGGAGGAGGATTGCCTAAGTCTTATAAGAAATCCACCCATCTTATTAACCACCGATGTAAAATTTTTGTCGTTTTTTAACAAAAAGAATTATCTAAATCTTATACGGAGCCCAGAATTATCGTAGGCCTGTCATCGATATGGTATTTTATTCCATTTATCAATATATGTACGGTTGGAATTTTGTAACCCTAAAAGAGGATCAAAGTATGCATATTGTAATGAAAACCATTCATATCGTTTACAACCTGGCTTGGTCTGGATGGTGTCCGACCGGCTTATTACTGACGTCCGGTTCAGTTCCCTCCTTATTTCTTCCTCATTTTCCTAAAAAAAAAAATCTCCTTTAAAATTTAATTTCCCTCTTCTTCCCATTCAAATTTATCCCTAAATCGAGCTCGAAAAAATGAATTTAACACATATATATATTGTCAGTGTAATTTAACATACGACAATAACTTAGCTATCATGTTTATCGAGCTATATATTGTGCTAAGAAATTTTTCTTATTGTATACGTTCTCTATCATATTCATGTTGATTATACATATTGTGCTAAGAAATTTCACTTGAATAATTGTTACATAATAATTAATTGGTTGAAGCAATTTTTTAAAAAGTCAAATCAAACATGCTATTAATAGGACTATACAAGGTTGTGCTCATCTTCTATAATCATATATCACATAGTATATATCCTATCTTTAATTATTAGGCTAATTATACTCCTATATTATACCATCTCTGTCCACTTAAATGTTATGATTTTTTTTAAAACTTTGATTAATATTTTATGATATATTTTTTTATTATATTAATATGCAAAAAAATTGTAATTTATAGTACTTTTTCGTATAGTTTTTGAATATCTAATTTTTTGTTTAAAATATCAAATTAATATAATTTAATTTAATTTAACTTTTAAAATTAGTCAAATTAATTTGTAATATGACAATTAAAAATAGACATAAAAAAATATACTAAAAGCAAGAGTAAAGACTAGTATGAAAGTGTGAGCTAGTTAATTACTGAGTGAAAAAAATTTATACATAAATAACATTATTGTTAATAAAATATATTACTTTCACCGTGCGGAAATGTTTGTCATATTGCGCTTATCGAAAGTTAATTTGATTAATTTTTAAAAGTAAATTAGATCACATTAATTCGATATTTTACATAAATAAATTAGATATTCTAAAACTTTGTGAAAAGTACTATAAATTACAATTTTTTGCATATTAATATGATTAAAAAGATGCATCTTAAAATATTAGTTAAAATTTCTATAGTTTGACTCTAAAAATAGAAATCATGACAAATAATGTCGGACGAAGGGAGTACTTCATTAGTTTATTTTTACTTCTCTATCTAAATTATACATCAATTAACATTATATTTTAATAAAATATATTTATCAAATATTATTTTTTAACGAGTGTTCGATATTCAAAATGAACGTGGAGGGGTACGAGGCCATGGATCCTAAGAGAATCTGGCTAAAGAACTATAGCTCTTTTTACATGACATAGCCATGACTGTCAGAAAAGATCCATCTTTTAAGGATTAAAAAGGCTATTAATTTTTATAATTTTTTTTAAAAAATATATTCTCAATCTTTTTTGTTTTCTCTTTGAGAAAAAAAAAACTTTGAAGAATTTAAAGAATAATGATGGTGTTAATTGATGGGAGACAAAATGTCTCTTAAAGCAAAGAATATGATAGCAAAGCCCAGGCCACACTTGAGCTAGCCTTTGGGAGTGGAAACCTCACTGGAAACACTTCATTAGTTGCATTAATCAATAGGCTAATTAAATTAAACAATTAATTTATATATGTACAAAGTTAGCCAGACGTGAAATTAGAATTTTAACTTTGTATGAATTTTAAATTTTAGAACGACAACTTCAACTCTTCGAGTATAATAACAATTAAGCTACAAAGTCAGTATTTGTACAAAGAAATTTGTATTCAGACTTCTAACTTTCAATTTACTATCAGTAAGAGATGAATGATCTGATAGTATAAATTCTTTTACATATTACTGACGACACATATAACTCAAAACTCTAAACTATAAAATTTGTCATAAGAGACATCATAATTGACTTAATCGTACTATCAGTAATTACTATAAGAAATTTTTTATATCAATTTTTTGGGGAAAAAAGTGAACAAAAGAAAAAAAAAGGATTTTCCTTTTGTTGGCTGCTACTTTTAAATTATCTTCTTTCCGTTTTCTTTTTGATATATTGTGGACCAAATAGTTCACTTAAATTCTTGACAATATATTAAAGGATGAAAAGTTTTCAAAAAGAGAGTGTTTTATCTAAACCATTTTAATTGTAATTTGGTAAAAGAAAGAAAATTTTTTAGAATTTTTTAGCTATCGAAATAATAGCTAGGAGAACATAAGTACTAAAGATAAATTTGACTTATGAATAAATATTTATTTATTTACATAATAAATTATTTCTCGTATCGACAAAATTAGGGTGAACTCATCATCATGTATGCATAGTTTTAGTTTTTAGATCAACTATTTTTAAGTATTAATAACTAGATTCTAAATTGAACGTGCACTTATTGAATAGATTTTTTAATATAAGTACATTTTTTTTTAACAAAAGCTATTGAATTCAATCGAGCTGTCATTATCGGTATTTGTTGGAATAATAAATAAATCTTTCCTACTAGGAGTAATATTTTTGTAGATTTAGTAGTCAATTATTTGGTTTTAATCCGTGAGCTTACCAGACGAGGATTTTTAAAACGTTCACAAGTATGGTTCGTTAAGTTATTCAATTTATAATTTTTGTATATATACATAAAAAAAAGAAAAAAAATCATTGATAATTTTTTAAAATTTGATTTGGTCAAATGTTTGGTAACACGAATGGAATCACGAGTGGACTCATATGAAAGTGATTAAGACATATTTTGAATAATTTATGGTCTACAAGTTTGTGTCATACAAATGGTCCATACCTATAACAACATGTGGTATATATATAAAGTTATTAAAATTATTTGTGACTTGAATTTCATTAAATTCTTGAAATAATGAGAAGCAATATTAGTATAGTCTGTATTTGTTTTTTTATACAATAAAAATTATAGAGTAGACTAGCTAGGCTAGACATTTTAAAACACTAAAGTTAAATCATTGGACTAAAAAGGGAGCTTTATATATTCACTAACCTCTCAATAAACTTCAGTTTTAGCTAGCATATTATTTTATAAGTTTTATGATATCTTACTTTATATTATGTGAAACATCTTTTTTTACGATTTGAACTCTTAATTAGAAGTGAAAAAAATTAATTTATATTTAAATAACCTTTTGATAATTTAAACGGTTAAGTTATGAACTCTACGTCGATTTTTGACCCAACGAATCAAAATGCAATTGCAATATGAATATTTTTTGAGAATGAAAATTATGTAAATTTAAATCAATAATTTAAGAAAAATACATTAATTTCTTTCCAAAAATAAGCTAACAAACGAGAAGCTGGGTCATGTTGAACCTGTTGGATTATGACATGTTACTTGATTTATTTTAACTATATTCATATATGATCGAAACAAATTTGAAAGAAAGTTCAATTACGATATGTTTATTAATTTATCTTATTTTGATTCGTCTAAATATTTAAACCAACAAGAATCACATGACGTAATATTAGAACAAAGGTTATCTATTTAATCGATTTTAACTTGTTCGTAGTTGATCTAACTCGCTTATTTACCACCTCTTGATCATGCCGCGTGAAGCTAAAGCACACAGGCAGACAAACAATAGGCAACAAATGAAACCCAACGTAGAGCTTAGCAGGATTTGTTGTGTGGAGGGGTTTATAGTGGGGTTTTTATGAACTAAAGCATGCATGGGGTGTGTGTACCCACCACCCCTCGTGCACTCTATCCATTGATGGTTGCTCACCACCTACCCCTACACAATCCCCCACCCTCACTCGGGAAGCGAAATCAAATTTAGAAATTTATAGATTCGATATTTTAATTTTTTACGTTACTAACTCTTAAACTAATAATTTATATATATTTAATGAATTTTTTACTATACATTATTGAGTTTGATCGAATCTGTTATCAACATACTGAATCCACCCCTGACCCTACCCACAACTCATCAATTATCATCATCATTAATGGCATGCTTCCAAAACAGAACCTCTTAGACACAACACTGTATTTGTGATCTTCTTTTTTCTCATTTCCTTTCATAGTGGGAGTCTCATGGATTGGGTTGTCTTGTCATCCTCTGAGAAGGTTTGAGCTTTTTACTTTATTATTTAACTAAAAAAATTAATTTTCTTCTTTTCTTGTTGGGAAGAAATTAAATTTTTTATTTCTATTCCTTTCGCTATCAATAAATTTAATATGTAAAAAGTAGAGAAGGTTAGATTTTAAGTTCTAACAAACACAAAAACAATTAGACGATTTTTTTAGTATGATAGAATTTTAGTAGTCAGAGTTATTTGATATATATTAACATAAATGTAATATAGACTCAATAGATTCAGATATTATTCAAATGGTGCATGGATAAAAATATGTGTGGAGTTACTACAATTTTAGTATATACTAGTAGTAAGTTTTGAAGTCATATTTGTCAAATGCAATGAATTCGTGGTGAGAAAATATGAATGTGTGAAATGATCGTTTCTTAAATAGTTACTTTAGAAAATTCTTTCTTTTTATTTCATTTTTATAAAAAAAGAAAGAGGAAAATATTGAAAACATCTCGAAATTCAATGTGAATCACTAATTTCATCCCCAAATTGATGACTGCCTTCAAAACACCCTTAACTTTAAAAGTTTTATGCTTCTACAGAACTTGAGATCACTTGTTATGTTATATAACAGATCGAAAGTGTATTTAAGTTAAGTTAATCAAATAAATGAGTATTTTTTAAGGTTGTCGTGATTAACAATTCAGGGATGAAACTAATAATTCATCAAGTCCGAGAATATTTTCAATACTTTAAAAAAGTGACTTATGAAATAATAACACTAGTAACTGAATCCCCATCCGAAAAATCAACTCTAAAATAATAACATTATTTATTAAATGTTCCGTCTGAGAAATCCACTCTTTCCTTGCCTATACTATAGTTAGTAAATATGCTAATGTAAATTGACTCAAATAACATTTTATAAAAAAAAAATCTTTTTTTTTTCTTTTAGATTTTAAGTGAAGGAAGAATGTGGGAGACACCCCAAAACATAAGAAGGTTAAAACAGTTGACATAACATATTTTAAGGACCCCATAGTGTAGGGTCAAAAAAAAAAAACTCTTCTTTTTAGCTATATTTATACCTCCCTAACTCTAAGAACCTAAAACATCCATCACAACTCATTTCTCTCTTTTAGCTATAATCATCTCAAAAATTACTTCATTTTCTTCAATGGCAGATACTAGTGGTTCATCCACTACTAAGAGAATAATGGGTTTTGCTATGCCTGAAAAAATGCAACTTCACTTAGCCATGTTGGCTTTGCAATTTGGTTATGCTGGTTTTCATGTTGTCTCTAGAGCTGCACTTAATATGGGAATAAGCAAGATTGTTTTCCCTGTTTATAGAAACATTCTTGCTTTGCTTCTACTTCTTCCATTTGCTTACTTTCTTGAAAAGTACGTAAGATTTCTGACTCCGTCACTGATTAATTTGAGATGGTCATGGATTGAAAGTAATAACTTGTGTGTTTGTTTTTTTCTTGATCAGGAAAGACAGGCCACAACTTAATTGGAATTTTACCATTCAATTCTTCCTCCTAGCAGTTATTGGGTAGGATATACTATCATGGGAAAAGAAAATACTCCCTTCGTCCTAATTTATACGACACCTTTCGGATTTCGAGATTCAAACAAATCTATATGTTTATACATCTTTTAAATATTTTGAATTATCAATTATTATGACTCATACTACTTTTTACGTAGTTTACAAATATATAAATTTCATTTCAAAAATTCTGAAAATTTAATGCGCAAATTCACAATCAAACTTAAACTGTTTGATTCTCGAAAAACGAAAAAATGTCGCGTAAATTGAAACGGAAAGAACAATAATTGCTATGAAAAAAAAGATGAACTTTTAATTTTTTATTTTTGTAGAATTACTGCTAACCAAGGATTCTACTTGTTGGGGTTGGACAATACTTCCCCTACTTTTGCTTCTGCCATACAAAATTCTGTACCTGCCATAACATTTCTTATGGCAGTACTACTCAGGCAAGTTCTCTCTATTTGTACACTATCGACATAAAAATAATATTTACACTATCAGATCATCTTTATAATAAATGAAATTGCTATATTTCGTTATACTGTCAGGATATATTAATTATTGATTCATTATTTCAGGATTGAAACAGTGAGATTGAATAGAAAAGATGGTATATCAAAAGTGTGTGGAACATTATTATGTGTAGCTGGAGCATCAGTAATTACATTATACAAAGGCCCAACAATTTACAGCCCAAATCCACCGCTACAGAGGACTTCACCTATGTTACTTGCTTTAGGTGATGCTAATGGTAAAAATTGGACTTTAGGATGCATCTACTTGATTGGACATTGTTTATCATGGGCCGGGTGGCTCGTGTTGCAAGCCCCCGTACTCAAGAAGTACCCGGCTAGGCTCTCGGTCACGTCGTGGCAGTGTTTCTTTGGAGTCATACAGTTCTTGATCATCGCGGCTTTCTGTGAAAGGGACCCTCAGGCTTGGCTAGTTCACTCTGGTGCTGAACTATTCAGTGTCTTCTATGCTGTGAGTATTTTTCATGTCAAAATATTCTTTTGTTAAAAATTAAAGTTCAAACAATCACTCGGTTGAAAATAAAATAAAAACAAGCTATTTGTGAGACATTAATGTATGTAAATCAACAACAGACCAAAATAACGATCATAAATTCCAATTGAAAAGAACATGTGACATGATAAGATAATTAGTCAAACAAATGGATTTTTTTTTTTCGCAATATTTTCCCTACACACTTTATTCTCTTGTAGTTATGCAATAAGACAAACAAAATAATAACTAGATGGACATATAGTTAGTTATAGATAGTGAAATGACAGCAATATTTTGTGTACTTCATTTATTTTTCCTTTTTATTAATTAATCAATTTATATTATTATACGAAAATGATAAGTCGAATTAATTGTAACTTATAATTATACAGGGAGTGGTGGCATCTGGTGTAGCATTTGCTGTACAGATATGGTGCATTGACAGAGGGGGTCCAGTTTTTGTTGCTGTTTATCAACCTGTTCAGACTCTTGTTGTTGCTCTTATGGCTTCCTTCGCGTTAGGCGAGGAGTTTTACTTGGGCGGGTATATTATTTATTTCATTTTATGTTATATTATCAGTGTATATAACTTAAATTTTTATATTTTTTTTAATGTTACATCTAGTAATAGTCGGGAAAAGGTAAAAACAAATTAGTCTAGTTATATATAAATTATTGAATTCTAAAGTAACACAACAAAAAAATTCTGACTCTATCACTGATTATGTAACTCCAAAGGGAATATGATAAAATAAAGAAGAAAGTTACATTTTTCCTCAATTATGCATTTTTTGAAAAGACCCCACAATGCACATTCCTTCACCTCATGCCATTACATGTAGTTAGGTTACATTGATCATGAATATATATATTATATTATAATTTATATGTGTCAAACTTTTTTTTGTTCCTCAAGAATCACTCAAGAACTTTCAAACAAAATTTTGTAGGTCCATCATATTCTCTCTAAATTAATATTTCCATTCGCACCGCTATCAAATAATTGCATATATATATAATCGTAACATGTCAATATAAATAAATTAAATTTTACAGGATAATCGGAGCGGTGTTGATCATATCAGGATTGTACTTTGTTCTATGGGGCAAAAGTGAAGAATCCAAATTTGCAAAGGCAGCAGCAGCTGCAATTCAATCACCAGTGGATAATTGTAACAACAGGCCAACAAGTCACATTAAGTCCTCTTTGGCACAGCCACTTCTTGCTTCTTCAACTGAAAATGCTTAAGAAAAAAAAGGGTTTGCTTATCCTTCATATTTTATTAAGAAAGAACGAAGAAAAAGATTGGTGTGTACGCAATTTTTATTTTTGTTTTGTTTTTGGTCTAGTGTAGGTTTTGTTGCCCTTTTTGTTATATTTTTAGTAGCAATTTAAAGGGATGTGATGAAGTACTATTTTTGGATTGGGTCTAAGCATACAAATCCCAAGTTGGTCTTTTTGTATGTTTAATTAATTTTTATGTACTAATCTATGAATGAAAAAAGAAAAATTTGCTTTTTATCATTGCTATTAGTGGACCCTATTTTTATTTTTTTTTATTTTGCAAAATGATAATTACATATGTCTAAACAAGAAAGTCGAATTTTTTAATATAACATCATTACCAAATACTTTTTTGTTATAATGTGAGTGGCATGGAATATTTTGTAACGTACCAAAATGATCACTAGTAGATCTTTTTGTTACATCAATTGGTGGCACTATGAATTGGAATTAATTATGTAAAATCCATAGACTATGTGACAAAAAAAACCCTTGTGATTAAATGTTAGATTTTTTTTGGAAATCATCTTCTTGGAAATGAAGGATAGTACACAATTTAAGTATCTAAGATATATATTACCAAAATTCAATAAGTTTCATATGTATAGCATGTATTATGACGAAGAAGATTCGAATAGGATCAAATAATATATACAAACTTCTCGAGTTTCCTATGAGCCTTTCGACGGATAAAACACATATAAAGTTAAAGTAGCTAGGAAAAAAAAAGTTGTATAAATTAATTAGCAGATCCCAAGATGTTGACATGATTAAAGAGCGCAAAATTTAATCATACTTGATACAGTGGTAGTGCATTTTTCAAAAGTATATAGTAGAGTATTATATCAAATTGCATGCTTTTCCCTTTATTAATGATTTGAATGGCATCCAGTGACATTTTCCTGTGCTTTACATTAATATAACTTTGTTTTTTTTTTAATTTCATTATTATGTCTCCCATTTACTTGGTATTAATTTACTTAAAGTCTCAGAACACACTTTTTGATCCCCCTCATAGGAATACTTTAAGAATATAAAAAAGTACTACATGTCCAAATTTATAAACGGATTCAGAATTTGAGCATGACAAAAATATTATTATTTTTAATATGTCAATTAAAATATAAAACGAGTTAAACATTGTAAAAAAATACAATCTAACTCGAACTCGCGTACTCTTGCTCAAGGGCCTAAGGGACATGAAGATCATAATGATAACTTTTCAAAATATATACATAATATTTTTCGAGATTAATAGGTGCTCACGCACTTCGTCTTAATACGTTGAAAATGACTAACTAGTAAAGCAAAAGCATATTGCAAAAGTTTATTTGAACTCATATGCCTAATTTTAGTTAGTGGATATATACCCTACTTGATGATAAAGAACCATGCTAAGCATGATATATCACATTGTGCCTTTCATTTTACAAAGTTGTGTTCTCATTATATTTTTAAAAAGACATTTTCCCACTACGGGAAATACTCTACCAGTGAAAAAGATTTTTGTATTGGAAAATTTGGTTAATGAAATATGATCTCACGATTTGTTATTTATTTTAATTAATTTAATGAAGTAAAAGAGAGTGAAAAAGAAAGTAATGACCCTATTAAAGGAGGAAATAGTGATTAAAAGTGGCACTAGAAAATCAATTCAATATATTCGTGAATGTGAGTTCAATTCCACTAAAAAATTCTAATTCAAAGATGAATTTAAAATTTAAAAATCTAATGCTACTATATATATTTAATATAAATTAAAAGCAATAATGACGAATAATGATAGTGTATGGTTATAATTTATACATAATTTGCTAGATTCGATATTCTGTCCATCCTTTATATACATAAATCCACCCTTTTATCTATATTTTTTTTTCACGATTTTCTCTTATATCGATCAATATTAAAAAGTTATTTTCGAAAAACAAAAGTAAGAAATAGATGAAAAAGGCATACTATATGGTATAGTACAATGACTATTGCCTTCTTGCTCTTTGTCTAGTTTGTGTGAATAGTGAGAACAAATTAAACTAAAAGGAGCAAAAATATAACGTATATGTCTAATCAAGTAAGATGTGTTTTTTGACCTATATATCATTCCTCTCGACTCTAAACCACTAAAAATGGAATTTTCATATAATAGTTTGATAAATACATATATTATACATTTATCAACTATGTTATTTTTTTTTTAATTTTAAAGATGGAAACTTACATAAATATATTATAATAAAAAAATATTTACCATTTATAGCAATAACATTTTTTTTTCATTTGACCACTTTAATTCATTTGTAATACAAGTTTAATACATATTACAAAGAACAATTTATTATTAACATATAATATAAGTTTTAATGATGAATAATACATTTATCACACATTTTAAATACACTTATAATACAATGACAAATTTTTACCAAACAAACATAATATAGTTCAAAAAAAATTATAATTCAAATATATGGCATACATAATACACTTTAAATACATATCACAGATTTATCACAATATTACTATAAATGATAATAAACAAAAAGTATCACTAAAATCAGTAATTATTTTTTAAATGTATTAATTTATGTAATTTTTCCTTTAAAGTTTGGGCCGAAAGCCCAATTTACAACAAAAGACCAAGCAAAGCTTCAATCCAAACAAAATAAAGATACCAAAACCAAAACCAAAACCAAAATGAAAGCTACTAAGGACCCGAAATGCCTTGTTTGTTCACCAACTAAGCATTTTGTCCTCAATGGATTGAATCTATTCCTCGATAGAGATTGATACCACCATCCAACCTCCTAATTTTGGATGACAACGACAATTATTAACCGCTAACAGATGAAATCTTTGCTAATAACTCTGCAACTTTTTACAAAGCCAAAGATAAACACCCTTTTTTCAATCCTATGTCCTATGTGGTATCCCCGAACACCCCAAAGCTGCAAATACACACGTCAAATTGAACTTGCTTTAGACAATAGGAAATGAATGAAGAATGTTATACGTTCAACTCGTAACAGTTGTTTCTGTGATATTAATAACCTGTAAAAATGTTGGTTAATAGTTAGTAATGCTTCTTCTGGTCTGTGGTGTGCCTGTTTTGTCCATATTTGGTATTGCTTTGCCTTCATTTGGGATGTCATGATCTTGATTGAATTGGAAATCACCTGCGTGAAAAATCAAATTCGCAAAATAATCACAAGATATCACAAATTTTAGGCAAAGGTGAAGGTCATTTTTGAAGTCAAGCCATATCTATAATTTCTATTTATATAATATTTGACCGTGAATTCTAAACGATATGTATAAGCAAAAAGCAATTATAATCTTACCATACAAGATATCACAATACAACTAGCTATAGTTAATCATTCTCAAAAACCAATTGAAATGAATGACTTTTGACAAACTATTTCAGATTAATCATAACTTTATTTTCACCTTATTTATTCAATTTTTAAAATTCCTTCACCAATCAAAATGTTTTGATAGTTCAGCTCGAGACATGTATAAACACACTCAAAAAAAACTTAATCTCAAAAATTTTTTTTTTTAAACAAAGTTGCATTTTAATCTATCATAGAAAAAATTAATTCAAAAAAAGATCAGCTAATATGATTTTTAATTATAATTACAACAAGTTCATATTAATTTCTTATATTTTACTTGGGGGTATTTTGGTCCTTCCAATGCTATTATCTCTTTCCTCTTTTGTCTCTGTGTAAACTCGGTGCATTTGGTTCTTCGTTAATCTTGCCTCTTACTCGAACTCAATTTAAGGATTTTTTGGTTCTTTCGAGGTTTTGTAATTTTTGAGGCACAACTTTTTTTTGGGCTTAAAGCCACTACTTAGGGTTGAGCCTCGATTTGTATATCTGAATTCTGAACCATGGGATCGGGAGAACCTTCTAGAACTTCAACCAATGCCGGAAACAGTGACGGCGGTGGCGCATCAACTTCCGGCAGCAGCGTCAAGAGATTTCCGCTCGCAGCGCAGCCGGAGATTATGAGAGCCGCCGAGAAAGATGACCAGTATGCCTCCTTCGTCTATGAAGCTTGCCGTGATGCTTTTCGTCACCTCTTCGGTCTCTCTTACTACCCTATCTGTGGTTACCTTCACTACTTTACTATGTATATCTTTCTAAAACTTAAAGTAGTTGTTTTTCAGGTACAAGAGTAGCTGTAACTTACCAGAATGAGGTAATTCTTTTTATTAAGCTTACTTGCGTCTGTATGAGTTGTTAACTAATGAAAAAGTATTGGAACTTTTATTTGAGTTTTGTTGCTTAAGAGTTGAAAAAACCAAGTTCTGTTCGTTTTCAGTTTTTGTTATTGTTGATAGTGGATAAGGACCTTGTATGTACCTTCACATTTGGTTGTGTGATTGATTACTCTGTTTAGTAGAATAATGAACTTCATGGAAAAATCCATTTGCCAAGTGATATATTACTAATCAAAAAGAACTTAACTCCAATTGAGGTATTGATAATTCTGAATCCTTGAGAAAACTGCAATGGGGAGTTTGTACAGCAAGAATCACCCTCACCTCTTACTGTGAGCTTTCGTAGAATGATCCTCTTTTGGCTAGGGTAAGACCTGGTGGTTAGAGTTTGAAGTACTGTATGGGTTAGGATATCAAAGAAACAATGAGAACTACAAGTGACATCTGAAAATGACTGTAGGTATTAGTCAGATGAGAACTTTGTGTGCTCCTTTTATCTGGGTAGGAGTTTCAATTTAAATTAGTGAAAATGATTAGAATGACCTGGCATCACGAGAACAGTGTGATATTATAGCTCAAGAGCAACTTGCTTATCTTGACGACTTAATCATGAAGATGACCGACAATGTTATCAATTAGGTGGTTTTTCGTAATTCTACTCTTTGCTGTAGAATTGGATGGGTAAGAAGAATCATGTTTTTCTCTTCTAACCATGCCTAACACCAAAACTAATTGTATTAGTTCTCTCCTCTTTTACCCTTTCCTTTTCTTTTGTGGAGCCAAACGACATGAGATAGTCTGTGGGTCTTACTTGTGAAGCCTGACGGTTCTAATTTTATAAGTTGTTAACCTAGAATCTACACTGCAAGGATAGTCATTACTTCCTAATACTGAAGTTGGTGCATTTTTCATTTCAGGCAAAACTCTTAGGGCAGATGCTCTATTATATGCTGACAACAGGTGCAGGGAAGCAAACATTAGGAGAAGAATACTGTGATATCACTCAGGTTGAATGAATATATGTTTTGCTGTTTCTACATTGTGGATAAGTGTCTTGAGCCGTTTGGCTTTTCTCCTGTTGTGGATTTTGTCTTTACTCATGTTCACTACTCTCTCCCCTTAAGTTTATGTTGCTGAATTTAACCCAAACACAAACTAGAAATTTTATGAAGTGCTAGACTAGAACATTCTTTCTTTCTGATAAGTAACAAGTCTTTGTCGAAAATATTTTTATACAAAGAATGCAAAAACAGGTCTACATTTCTAACTAATATGATTTTTTCCATTTGATTTACTGCATCAGCAAATTTTGTTGCTCGTCTGTGCAAAAGTATCTATGATCGTATCACAATTTGGTATTACAGGTTGCAGGACCATATGGACTTTCGCCAACACCTGCAAGACGTGCTCTTTTTATTTTCTATCAGTCAGCTGTTCCATATATTGCAGAAAGAGTCAGGTTCATCTACATTTCTCAGAGATTTCATATAAAGATATACATACCTCTTACATTACCTTGTAACAATTATTTATTATTGTATGGTTTTGCAGACCACCAATGTTAATTGCCTTTTATTTATGATTTATTGTTTTTCAGTTCTAGAGCAGCTTCCCATGGCATCACCCTGGCTGATTCAATGGTGGATTATGCATTTAGGGATGATCCTACTTCAAGCAACGAAGCTGAGGCATCACCCACTTTTGAGATACGCTCATCTTCAACATCCACTCCATCAATTTCAGCTTTTTCAAGATTGAAAGCCAAGATAAGGGATTTCTGGTTGTATACAGTTCGAAGGTGGCCTTCGGTACACCCCTTTCTTCATAAGCTTTTGTTATCTCAGATTGCCGAAGCCTGGGCATGAAATTATGTGTTTCTCTCTCACTAGTATATATAACTCTTTGTCATAGATGTTATCCACAAAACTCTATGGATAAAGTTGCTTCAGTTAAATCTTAAGCTGGATTTCTTCTGAGTTGGAAATCTGTTTTTTTTTTTAAAAAAAAATTATACTGCAATTTGGACATTCTCTGGAACCTTATGAAGCATCTACAACTCCCTGGATTTCTTGCAACACTTTTTAGACTTTTGGCTGGTGTTTAACTCTCTGGATCTTGTACACTCATCAATTGTTAAGTCTAGAGGTCCTCGTGGAGCATTACTGCAAGTTAATATTTGTGATATTCCATATACCTATGACAAAGGTTTAGAATTACTTCCACCCTAATAGAATGTCTTGTGGCACGACAAAACCCTATTTGCTGATGGCTAACCTTGGAGCTGCCAGAACTGCTGACTGTCATGTTCAACTCCTTTATTTTGTTGTAGCTTGCCAAAGTGGCTAAGACATAGTTGACATGTAGAGATAATTGAGAAGTACCTTGAAAGCTATGTAATGCACATTTGATGAACTCTCCATCATCTTTCACTTCTAATTTTTGTAAAACAACATACATTCTTGCTGATTCTTGCAGATGCTTCCCCTTGCTCGTGAAATCTTGCAATTGGTTATCCGGGCCAATCTCATGTTCTTCTATTTTGAAGGTGACTTTATTTGCCACTCAATAAACCAATTAAGTGCTGCTAGTTTCTGAAACACATACTAAAGTCAGTAAATTCTCTCTGTGTCAGGACTTTATTATCATATATCAAAACGTGCTGCAGGCATACACTATGTGTTCATTGGAAAACCTATGAACCAGCGACCTAGGTAAATTGCTTCAAGCTTCTGTTGCATAAATAGTTGTATGGTCAGTTAACTCTTTGCATCAGATATCTGCTTTTGAAAAATTGCTTCTTGTCCCTCTAACAAAATTTGGTAGATTGCTGGCTATAAAATCTTTTTTGTTCGTTTCCTTGTGAAGGAAAAAGTTGCACAAAAATGGTCTTTTCATTTGACAAAAATGACATTCCTCATTGACCTTGGGACTATATTTTTGTATCAGTGCTTATTAGTTTTCTGCCAGCTGCTTCTGGTTTTTAATTTTTTTTTAAATGCTTTTTCCCTGGTATTTTAAAGGAAATATTGGGAGTACTGGTCTTCAAAAGGAGAGACTCTTTAGCTTTGCCAAAAATATTGGGCATTGGACGTGTCTTCGACTCTATATATGTGCCTTGGGGTGTGGGCAGTCAGATATTTCACTTTAATGTACTGTTTAAAACGTTTTCTGTATCAAACTTCACAGTAGTGGATCATTCTATGTCGCACATAGTCATTTCTGAAATAGTGATTTTTGGCTCCTTGTCTTCTGAAAGATCCCAGTTGGACATTATTGGCTGCTCAAAATGTTCTTTTCGTGCAGATATCAAATACTAGGGGTCTTCCTTCTAATTCAATTATGTATTCTTGCTGCTGAAGGTCTGAGACGTAGTAGTTTATCATCGGTTTCAACTTCTGCTCAACAAGCACCCTTTGGAACCTATCAAACTTCTGCAGGTAAAACTTTTTTGCATATACTTATGCTCAGGACTTTCTCTGAGTATCATGCACTAAATGTTTATTTATGTTTGTCACCCCAAAATACAAAATGTTTTATTGTTTGAAGAAAACGAATAGTTGTACCCATTATAGACTTCCATCATATGCTCCAAGGGTGTGAGTGTGACTGTGGCTTCGACACCAATAGAGGAGAGAAGGAGTTTAATTTCAAAATGCAGTTTTCTGTGATTTGGAAGATGAGATCATGGCAGAACTAGTAATTATGCTTCGTGAAGTCACAAAATTTGGTTTTCGTCTTCAAGGTTACTTTTTGTTTCTTTTCAGTCATGCACCTTTTCTCGGTCTGTAACTATACACTAGTAGATTAACATTTTGGTCTCTCTGTGTTAGTGTTTCCTTTTTTCTGGTCTTATCGTGGGTCAATTTTTTTCACTTTTTGGCTGTAATCTTTTCTCTTTGTATCTCTAGGCCGAGGTTTACCTGTTTTAAATGAGGAAGGCAATCTAATAACTGCAGAAACTGAGAAGTATGGATTGGTTGCTGAATCCACATCAACCTCAGAGGTATATTTCGTTTTACTTTCAAGAATTAAGTGTTCTAGGTAACTCATTTAGGTGATTTGCCTTAGAGAGAAGTGATAAACTTCCTTTGCTTAAATTTAATTATTTGAACAAATTACTCTTATGCTGTTTCAGTCTCAAGGAAACAGTCCAAGCAAATGTACGCTTTGCCTAAGCAGCCGCCAACATCCAACAGCCACACCTTGTGGTCATGTATTTTGCTGGTATCGACTCCTGACTGTTTCTCTTTATAGAAAACCTAAAAAAGAGAGGTAAATGTGAAAGAAGAGGGAAAAGACATAATGCTCTTACCTTTTTGTTTGATTTGCAGGAACTGCATAATGGAATGGTGCAATGAAAAGCCTGAATGTCCCCTTTGTCGTTCTCCCGTAACACATTCAAGCTTGGTTTGTCTGTATCATTCAGATTTTTAGTCACGGCTAGGGTGAAATATTGCAAAAAGATATCTGCAAAATAAATCACCAAGCACAGGTCTGTTGTGTCAAGAAAAGATTCAATAGTCTACTTGATGACGAAAAATACGAGATCCTGTTTTCTTTTCTGTTGCTCACACACAGCTCTGGAAGTGCTGTTGAGGTAAACTGGTGGTTGTGAGCCGTGTAAGTAAGGAGAGTTTTGCAACTAATTTACCACGAGTCGATGAGAAACTTTGGCGGATCATTTTATCGAAAGCAAGCACGTAACAACTTTACTTGCTTTACACACTGAACAACAATCATTAGATTTTCCTTCACAGGAATGGATCAATTACTGTTTGGTATGATCGGTACATGTGATGTAATACAAGAATTTGCTTGGTATGTTTTTTCCAGCATTCGTCGACCGGGTATGAGAAATAAAAATTGAAATGAAATGTAACATGAACTGCAACTTTTTGAAAAAATATATGAAAACATTTGCAAAGTATTTTAACTCTGGAATTTCAACACATATAAACCAAAATATAAAGATGAAATTTTTGCACATTTTTTGTATATAAACTAATTGTTCAGTCTAATTGGAATTTCAACACATAAACCATGGTTTGGATTATAATTGGTTCGTAAGTGAATACCAAGCCCATTGAGATGATTGGGTTAAATTCATTTTAGTATTTTAGCGCAAAAGGATTGAACTGTAATCGACATCTTGAATTCAGATATAGTTTTTTTCTTGGTTGATAAAATAAAACTTATCATGAAAAAATAAAATCACTTTTTATAACTAGAATATTAAAAAAAATAATCCAAATAAATGAAATCGTTTGACACACCCAAAATAACTAACTTTAGTCAGAATTAAAATTTGTAAAATATTAACGTTATCTGGTATCTAATTTGATGTATTGAGATAATTTATCGAATTATTTGTACTGATGATAGAATAATGAAATAAAACATTATTCCAGAGGAATAATGAATATTCTTTCCACGTTCTTACATCATACAGATATATACATACATCAATCACTATGTAAAACAAATTAGTTTTGACACTTTTGCCTATACGTGGAGCCCCTTTCAATTAAACCCATAAATATAACAAATTAAACCGAACAATTTTTATTTTTGCTCTTTCTACTAATGCTTCCTTAATGTGTTACAAATAAAATCTTTGTTTGACCCCAAAAAAAACATTTTTTTTTTGTTTTTGAATATATTCAAATCAAAGAAATGGTTACTGAAGGGGTTTATTCTGTATTTGTGTGTTTACTTATAGGCTTAGTTTTGAGTACCAAAATTGAGTTGTGTTATGGTGGAATTAGCAGCGATTATGTAAGAAATTATAATTCTAATGGGGATATGTTGTTGAACAGTGATGTATTTCAAGTGCCAACTGGTTACAATGCTCCCCAGCAGGTTTTTCTGATTTTTATTTTATTAATTTTTGAGTTTAATTTCCTTGAAAAGTATAATCCAGGGTTTAAGTTGATCTTAATAGAGTTCTATTTAATCTGTGATTGAGGTGTAACTGATTGATTCATTAGTTCTTATTTATACATTTCTGTCTTTTAAGTATTGAAAACACCTTGGCCCTTTTAGCTACACCCTGCTCTACCACGTGACGTAACAAATGGTCTCAGGAACATTAGGCTGTTAATAAAAAACCGAGAGGAGTATTCATAACGCCCCTAAACTTGATGAGAACTTAGGGGTGTATTTCTCTCATTGCTAATATTGTGGCATTTGGGAGCAGAATTTCATATAGATGTCTATATTAGTTGATTCTAGTTCAGCTCAGCTTTGTTGTGTTTATCATCCACATGCTTTTGAGTGTTGATAATGCCATTGTTTCTCGAGTGTCGTGATGAGATGAAACAAATTAGTATGTAGTACTTCAAGTTACTTGTCTATGGTGCTTCCTTGTGTATTTTGATTTAGCTCATTCAATCAAATGAATGTTGAAGGTTTACATAACACAAGGCGATCATGAAGGAAACGGTGTGATTGTTTCTTGGACTACAACTGATGAACCTGGCTCAAATGCAGTCCTTTATTGGGCTGAAAATAGTAATGTTAAGAGCTTCGCGGAGGGCTTTGTTGTTAGCTACAAGTATCATAATTACACGTCTGGATATATTCATCACTGTACCATCAAGGATCTAGAGGTACGTACAATGTAATTCCATTTGGGCACGTAATGTTTGAATTGAAGAATTAGAAATGCTTAAGAAAACGATATGTTTGATGATCTTATTGCAGTTTGATACAAAGTACTACTATGAAGTGGGGTTAGGAAATACAACTAGAGAGTTTTGGTTTGTAACTCCTCCAAAATCTGGACCTGATGTTCCTTATACATTTGGTCTAATTGGTAATGTCTAAAGTACTGCTCACTTTATTTTTTCCAGTCTTAAGGTCCCTCGAGACGATGATGTTTATATATCTTTCTTTAAGAGCATGTAGCTTGAACTAATTACATTAGTCATAGACTTTTTTCGACTCGTTCTGTTTATTTAACAGGGGATCTTGGCCAGACATACGACTCAAATAGCACACTGACTCATTACGAGTTGAGCCCTCTAAAAGGCCAGACATTACTCTTCGTTGGAGACCTCTCTTATGCTGATAATTATCCGTTTCATAACAATATACGATGGGATACATGGGGGAGATTTATCGAGAGAAGTGCAGCATATCAACCTTGGATTTGGACCGCCGGAAATCATGAACTTGATTTTGTTCCTGAAATTGTAAGCATCCTATTCATAATTATTCTGGAGGATGACGGTTTCTAACAATGATAGTAACTTGATAGTATTATTCCTATTCAGCATAGTCATTTTTTTTTGCAGGGTGAATCTAAGCCTTTCGTACCTTACAAGCATCGATTTTCTACTCCTTACAGAGACTCACAAAGTACTTCTCCGCTTTGGTACTCTATAAAGAGAGCTTCAGCCTATATTATCGTCATGTCTTCTTACTCAGCTTTTGGTAAGAAGTTAGCATTTGTTTAATAAGTTGTAAGTAAGTTTCGTCGTGGTATAATTGTTTCTCTTTATGTCTAGGTAAATATACTCCTCAATGGAAATGGTTAACGAACGAGTTACCTAAAGTTAACAGGAGTGAGACACCATGGCTCATTGTACTCATGCATTGTCCAATGTACAATAGTTATGTACATCACTATATGGAAGGGGAAACAATGCGAGTTATATATGAACCATGGTTCGTGAAGTATAAGGTGGACGTTGTCTTTGCTGGTCATGTTCATGCCTATGAACGATCAGTAAGTCTCCGTGCTTACCATACATGTAGTTACAGTCTAAAACTTAACAGCTTTTGTTTTCATCTAATTTATGTATGTTGTTATCTGCATCTAATAGGAGCGTGTATCAAACGTTGCTTACAATATCATAAATCGAAAGTGCAGTCCAGTTAAGGATGAGTCTGCCCCGGTATATATTACTATTGGAGATGGAGGAAATCAAGAGGGATTAGCTACAGAGTATATATACTTCAATTTGATCGATCGTATTACTTTCCTTTTTAGTCAGTTTCAAAAAAAAAAAAATGTCTCGCTTCATTTGTTGCAGGATGACACAACCACAACCAAGGTATTCTGCCTATCGAGAAGCAAGCTTTGGGCACGGGATACTGGATATCAAGAACAGAACTCATGCTTATTTTGTCTGGCATCGTAACCATGATGGATTCGCTATTGAAGCAGACTCTTTATGGCTTCTTAACAGATACTGGAAACTGGAACAATCCTCTGTAGCTTATTTCATGAAATGAGATAGTCCCTTTATCGCGTTACTGAAAATCGTACAACTACAAGAAAACTGTGAATTACAACGAGATTTTTGTGGGAATTAGTACGAAAATCTGTAGAAAACTTATTTGCAAATTTTCGTACTAATTTTCAATAAAATTTCCATATAATTCACACTTTTCTTGTAGAGCGTACTGTAAGCAGTACTTATAGTCTATGTAGATCTTAATTTACTCTTGGGAAGTAAGGAAAAAATGAAGCTCTCTCAGCTTGTTAATTAGCAAGTTTAATCATCTTTGTGTGAGTATGCAACGTAATATTTCCCATAAAATTGAGGTGTCAAAAAAGATTGTTACCTAAATTGAGTCGTCACACAAAAATGAGTATATGATATTTTTAGAGGTAATATTATGATACATATATTGAGTCGTCACACAAAAATAAGGCGTAAAATCCATTTATAATACTATCTCAGTTTTAATGTATGCTTCACCTAAAACTACAATCTCCATATTGTTATGGAATAGTAGCTTTTCTTCAATTATTATTATTGTCACACTAATCTATTTCTAAGAATATTTATATTCATAGAAAATGATTTTTATTATGTGTTAGCTAACAATAATGTTATTACTAATGAAAATTAAAATGTATATCAGTTACAACTTAGAATGTAGATGACATTATCATATTATTCTACAGTAGTAATTCTTTTGGGAGATATGAAAAGCAGGATGTTCAGTTATTTATGAAAATAACACATATTATGCAAAATAATTCAATATTTATTAATAGGATTATTTCTCATTTGAAATGAATCGTCTCCAATGCAAAGAGTAAAATAATGAAGAGGCATGGCTTTGATAGAGACACCTAAATAAATAAAATCTATTTTGGGTAGGACTAAATGCAAGGAGGTGGTTCATGATCGAGTCTCAAGAAGAAGGAAGTTGTGGTGGCAATAGCAGGTACGTCATGTTGGTTTGATCAGAAGAACGAGGGAGATGAGCGGGCTAAAGAGGACAAAAATAATACGACAAAAATATGCTAAAACTGGATAGCCAACACATTCTTATTTTGCATGAAACTTCACTCTTTCGATAAAAACAAAATATAATTCAGAAATTTATAACTTTAGAAAAACGTAAACATCACGTATTTTCATACGTTATAAACTGTGTTTGATATATATACTCAATGTCGTATATACGTCCAATTCATGTTTCACACAAAGATGAGGTATTAACTATTATTGCAAAGATTGAGCGCCCATCTAATTATTTAATTAATTGACTATCTCCTCCTATATACATAGCTTAGTAAAGAAAGCATATATATAGCAAATGATTCTTTTTTTAATTTTCTTTATAGTGATAACTTTCACGTGATATATTTTAAAAGATTTTATATTAATTACCTAACAACACAAAAATATATATAGCAAAAATTCTTTTTTTTAATACCATTATTTTTGCTTCTGGTGGTTAGAATTAATTCAGAGTGGTATTATTACACTGATTGAATGCTTTATTGGTGCTATCAATCCTGATGAGGTTCAATTCGTTAAGTGTTTGAAAAGATAATATCAATACAATGAAATAAAAAAAGTCCAATTGAGGTGACTTGATTTAAAACGAAATAGAATCGAAAAAAAATGAAGTAATTATTTCCTAAATTGTGCTAATCAAATTCACTGAAGAATAGAAATATTAATTAATCGCAAAAGATATTTCTATCTTTTAGCACAATTTAGGAAAGAAAAATAGTTTGAATTAGTAAGCACTAGTCTTAAATCAATTAACTAACATAATCTCATAGAGTGTTAATTATTTATTTCTAGTGAGTAAAATGTAATGTTTCTTTTAAAAAAAAAATAGTAATTCTTTAGAAAAATACACGCAGGGAGTGAAATTAGTTTTAATAATTTATCAAGTAAATTTGACGATCTCTAACCATTACTGTTGAAGAAGAAGGAAACTGACAATTGAAACATGTTAAAGGAACAGATCCAACACAGTTGACTGATATTTATAAACATAAGTTAATATTCATAAATTTAAAAAATGTAAACAACACACACGTTCATACGTTACAAAATTATGTTTGATATATATACTCAACGATATATATGTCTAATACATATTTCACAAAAAGAAATAGAATCAAAAGAAATGATGTAATTATTCCTTAAATAGTATTAATCAAATTCAAGGAAACATAGAAATATTAATTATTCGCAAGAGATATTTACATTTTTTAGCACAATTAAACGAAGAAAAATCTTCTGATTTAATCAGCACTAGTCTTAAATCAATTAACTAACATAATCTGATGGAATGTAAATTATTTATTTATTTCTAGTGAGTAAGATGTATTTGTATTTTAATAAAATAGTATTTTCCCTAGAAAATTACATGTGGAGAGTGAAATTTAATTTCAATAATATATCAAGAAATATTGACTATTTGTAACACTTTCAAATATAATTAATTCTTCTGAAATTGATTTGTTTCACTTTAAGTAATTTATAATTCCAAACTCACTTTTTATCAATTTTACCCTCTCAAATAATAATCAAGGTAATGCAAATCTCTAGCTTGGGTGATTTCAATTTTCATAAGACGTATTTTTAACTATACTAAAATTTGATAAAATACAAGCTGAAAATACCTGTACACTTAGCCTCATCAAGAAGAAATTGGTGGCAATGATTGGATCTGAGGGAAGTTTAGAAGGAGGGATGGAAAAAAAAGGTAGATAGGGTGGTGGTGATGGCCAGATCTGAAGAAGGAGAAGAAGAAAATGGTGGTGATGGATGAATCTAAAAAGAGAGGATTAAGAGCTAGGACGAGTTTATTGTGGCAGCAGGAGGTGGTGGAAATGGCGATAACAACGATGATTTAATTAAAAAAAAAAAGAGAATTCATGGAGACACCCAAAGTAGGAGAAGAAGAAAATGGTGGTGATGGACGGATCTAAAAAGAGAGGATTAAGAGCAAGTACGAGATTATTGTTGCAGCAGGAGGTGATGGAAACGGCGATAACAACGATGATTCAATAAAAAAGGATGAGTTCATGGAGACACCCAAAGTAGGAGAAGAAGAAAATGGTGGTGATAGACGAATCTAAAAAAAGAGGATTAAGAGCTAGGACAAGGTCACTGTGACAGGAGGAAGTGGTTGAAACGGCGATAACAACGATGATTCAATAAAAAAAAAGATGAGTTCATGAAGAATCTAAAAAAAGAGGATTAAGAGCTAGGACAAGGTCACTGTGACAGGAGGAAGTGGTTGAAACGGCGATAACAACGATGATTCAATAAAAAAAAAGATGAGTTCATGAAGACACCCAAAATAGGAGAAGAAGAAAATGGTGATAATAGACGAATCTAAAAAAAAAGAGGATTAAGAGCAAGGACAAGGTTATTATGGCAGCATGAGGTGGTAGAAACGGTGATAACAACGATTATTCAATAGAAAAAAGATGAGTTCATGGAGACATCCAAAGTAGAAGAAGAAGAAAATGGTGGTGATAGACTAATCTAAAAAGAGAGGATTAAGAGCAAGGACAAGATTACTATGGCAGGAGGAAGTGGTGGAAACGGCGATAACAATAATGATTCAATAAAAAAAAGATCGAATTCATGGAGACACCTAAAGTAGGAGAAGAAGAAAATGGTGGTGATGGACGGATCTACAAAGAGAGGATTAAGAGCTAGGACGAGGTTCTTGTGGCAGGAGAAGGTGATGAAAACGGCGATAACAACGATGATTCAATAAAGAAAAAAGATGAATTCATGGAGGCACCTAAAGTAGGAGAAGAAGAAAATGGTGGTGATGGACGGATCTAAAAAGAGAGGGATTAAGAGCTAGGACGAGGTTATTGTGGCAGGACGAGGTGGTGGAAACGACGATAACAACGATGATTCAATAAAGAAAAAAGATGAATTCATGGAGGCACCTAAAGTAGGAGAAGAAGAAAATGGTGGTGATGGACGGATCTAAAAAGAGAGGGATTAAGAGCTAGGACGAGGTTATTGTGGCAGGACGAGGTGGTGGAAACGACGATAACAACGATGATTCAATAAAGAAAAAAGATGAATTCATGGAGACACCTAAAGTAGGAGAAGAAGAAAATGGTGGTGATGGACGGATCTAAAAAGAGAGGGATTAAGAGCTAGGACGAGGTTATTGTGGCAGGACGAGGTGGTGGAAACGACGATAACAACGATGATTCAATAAAGAAAAAAGATGAATTCATGGAGACACCTAAAGTAGGAGAAGAAGAAAATGGTGGTGATGGACGGATCTAAAAAGAGAGGGATTAAGAGCTAGGACGAGGTTATTGTGGCAGGACGAGGTGGTGGAAACGACGATAACAACGATGATTCAATAAAGAAAAAAGATGAATTCATGGAGACACCTAAAGTAGGAGAAGAAGAAAATGGTGGTGATGGACGGATCTAAAAAGAGAGGGATTAAGAGCTAGGACGAGGTTATTGTGGCAGGACGAGGTGGTGGAAACGACGATAACAACGATGATTCAATAAAGAAAAAAGATGAATTCATGGAGACACCTAAAGTAGGAGAAGAAGAAAATGGTGGTGATGGACGGATCTAAAAAGAGAGGGATTAAGAGCTAGGACGAGGTTATTGTGGCAGGACGAGGTGGTGGAAACGACGATAACAACGATGATTCAATAAAGAAAAAAGATGAATTCATGGAGACACCTAAAGTAGGAGAAGAAGAAAATGGTGGTGATGGACGGATCTAAAAAGAGAGGGATTAAGAGCTAGGACGAGGTTATTGTGGCAGGACGAGGTGGTGGAAACGACGATAACAACGATGATTCAATAAAGAAAAAAGATGAATTCATGGAGACACCTAAAGTAGGAGAAGAAGAAAATGGTGGTGATGGACGGATCTAAAAAGAGAGGGATTAAGAGCTAGGACGAGGTTATTGTGGCAGGACGAGGTGGTGGAAACGACGATAACAACGATGATTCAATAAAGAAAAAAGATGAATTCATGGAGACACCTAAAGTAGGAGAAGAAGAAAATGGTGGTGATGGACGGATCTAAAAAGAGAGGGATTAAGAGCTAGGACGAGGTTATTGTGGCAGGACGAGGTGGTGGAAACGACGATAACAACGATGATTCAATAAAGAAAAAAGATGAATTCATGGAGACACCTAAAGTAGGAGAAGAAGAAAATGGTGGTGATGGACGGATCTAAAAAGAGAGGGATTAAGAGCTAGGACGAGGTTATTGTGGCAGGACGAGGTGGTGGAAACGACGATAACAACGATGATTCAATAAAGAAAAAAGATGAATTCATGGAGACACCTAAAGTAGGAGAAGAAGAAAATGGTGGTGATGGACGGATCTAAAAAGAGAGGGATTAAGAGCTAGGACGAGGTTATTGTGGCAGGACGAGGTGGTGGAAACGACGATAACAACGATGATTCAATAAAGAAAAAAGATGAATTCATGGAGACACCTAAAGTAGGAGAAGAAGAAAATGGTGGTGATGGACGGATCTAAAAAGAGAGGGATTAAGAGCTAGGACGAGGTTATTGTGGCAGGACGAGGTGGTGGAAACGACGATAACAACGATGATTCAATAAAGAAAAAAGATGAATTCATGGAGACACCTAAAGTAGGAGAAGAAGAAAATGGTGGTGATGGACGGATCTAAAAAGAGAGGGATTAAGAGCTAGGACGAGGTTATTGTGGCAGGACGAGGTGGTGGAAACGACGATAACAACGATGATTCAATAAAGAAAAAAGATGAATTCATGGAGGCACCTAAAGTAGGAGAAGAAGAAAATGGTAATGATGGACGGAACTGAAAAGAGAGGGAAAAAGATCTAGGACGAGGTTATTGTGGCAGGAGGAGGTGGTGGAAACGGCGATAACAACGATGATTCAATAAAAAAAAAAGATGAGTTCATAGAGACACCTAAATAAATAATATCTATTTTGGGTAGTAGTAAATGCAAGGAGGTGGTTCATGATCGAGTCTCAAGAAGAAGGAAGTTGTGGTGGCAATAGCAAGTACGTCATGGTGGTTTGATCAGAAGAACGAGGGAGATGATCGGAGGAGGTTGAGATGAGCGGGCTAAAGAGGACAAAAATAATATGACAAAAATATACTAAAACTGGATAACCAACACATTCTTATTTTGCATGAAACTTCACTCTTTCGGTAAAAACAAAATATAAATTAGAAATTTATAACTTAAGAAAAACGTAAACATCACGTATTTTCATACGTTATAAACTGTGTTTGATATATATACTCAATGTCGTATATACGTCCAATTCATGTTTCACAGAAAGATGAGGTATTAAATATTATTGCAAAGATTGAGCGCCCATCTAATTATTTAATTAATTGACTGTCTTCCCCTATATACATAGCTTAGTAAAGAAAGCATATATATAGCAAATGATTTCTTTTTTTAATTTTCTTTATAGTGATAACTTTCACATGATAATTTTAAAAGATTTTATATTAATTACCTAATAATACAAAAATATATATAGCAAAATTTTTTTTTTTAATACCATTTTTTTTTTTGCTTCTGGTGGTTAGAATTAATTCAGAGTGGTATTATTACACTGATTGAATGCTTTATTGGTGCTATCAATCCTGATGAGCTTCAATTCATTAAGTGTTTGAAAAGATAATATCAGTACAATGAAATTAAAAAAGTCCAATGGAGGTGATTTGATTTAAAAAGAAATATTATCAAAAAAAAAAAGAAGTAATTATTTCCTAAATTGTGTTAATTAAATTCACTGAAGACTAGAAATATTAATTAATCGCAAAAGATATTTCTATCTTTTAGCACAATTTAGGAAAGGAAAATAGTTTGACTTAATCAGCACTAGTCTTAAATCAATCAACTAACATAATCTCATAGAGTGTTAATTATTTATTTATAGTGAGTAAAACGTAAATGTTTTTTTTTTAAAAAAATAGTAATTTTTTAGAAAAATACACACGGAGAGTGAAATTAGTTTTAATAATTATCAAGTAAATTTGAAGATCTCTAATCATTACTGTTGCAGGTCCAACTGATATTCATAAATATAAGTTAATATTCATAAATTTAAAAAATGTAAACAACACACACGTTCATACGTTATAAAATTATGTTTGATATATATACTCAACGATATATATGTCTAATACATATTTCACAAAAAGAAATAGAATCAAAAGAAATGATGTAATTATTCCTTAAATAGTATTAATCAAATTCAAGGAAACATAGAAATATTAATTATTCGCAAGAGATATTTACATTTTTTAGCACAATTAAACGAAGAAAAATCTTCTGATTTAATCAGCACTAGTCTTAAATCAATTAACTAACATAATCTGATGGAATGTAAATTATTTATTTATTTCTAGTGAGTAAGATGTATTTGTATTTTAATAAAATAGTATTTTCCCTAGAAAATTACATGTGGAGAGTGAAATTTAATTTCAATAATATATCAAGAAATATTGACTATTTGTAACACTTTCAAATATAATTAATTCTTCTGAAATTGATTTGTTTCACTTTAAGTAATTTATAATTCCAAACTCACTTTTTATCAATTTTACCCTCTCAAATAATAATCAAGGTAATGCAAATCTCTAGCTTGGGTGATTTCAATTTTCATAAGACGTATTTTTAACTATACTAAAATTTGATAAAATACAAGCTGAAAATACCTGTACACTTAGCCTCATCAAGAAGAAATTGGTGGCAATGATTGGATCTGAGGGAAGTTTAGAAGGAGGGATGGAAAAAAAAGGTAGATAGGGTGGTGGTGATGGCCAGATCTGAAGAAGGAGAAGAAGAAAATGGTGGTGATGGATGAATCTAAAAAGAGAGGATTAAGAGCTAGGACGAGTTTATTGTGGCAGCAGGAGGTGGTGGAAATGGCGATAACAACGATGATTTAATTAAAAAAAAAAAGAGAATTCATGGAGACACCCAAAGTAGGAGAAGAAGAAAATGGTGGTGATGGACGGATCTAAAAAGAGAGGATTAAGAGCAAGTACGAGATTATTGTTGCAGCAGGAGGTGATGGAAACGGCGATAACAACGATGATTCAATAAAAAAGGATGAGTTCATGGAGACACCCAAAGTAGGAGAAGAAGAAAATGGTGGTGATAGACGAATCTAAAAAAAGAGGATTAAGAGCTAGGACAAGGTCACTGTGACAGGAGGAAGTGGTTGAAACGGCGATAACAACGATGATTCAATAAAAAAAAAGATGAGTTCATGAAGAATCTAAAAAAAGAGGATTAAGAGCTAGGACAAGGTCACTGTGACAGGAGGAAGTGGTTGAAACGGCGATAACAACGATGATTCAATAAAAAAAAAGATGAGTTCATGAAGACACCCAAAATAGGAGAAGAAGAAAATGGTGATAATAGACGAATCTAAAAAAAAAGAGGATTAAGAGCAAGGACAAGGTTATTATGGCAGCATGAGGTGGTAGAAACGGTGATAACAACGATTATTCAATAGAAAAAAGATGAGTTCATGGAGACATCCAAAGTAGAAGAAGAAGAAAATGGTGGTGATAGACTAATCTAAAAAGAGAGGATTAAGAGCAAGGACAAGATTACTATGGCAGGAGGAAGTGGTGGAAACGGCGATAACAATAATGATTCAATAAAAAAAAGATCGAATTCATGGAGACACCTAAAGTAGGAGAAGAAGAAAATGGTGGTGATGGACGGATCTACAAAGAGAGGATTAAGAGCTAGGACGAGGTTCTTGTGGCAGGAGAAGGTGATGAAAACGGCGATAACAACGATGATTCAATAAAGAAAAAAGATGAATTCATGGAGGCACCTAAAGTAGGAGAAGAAGAAAATGGTGGTGATGGACGGATCTAAAAAGAGAGGGATTAAGAGCTAGGACGAGGTTATTGTGGCAGGACGAGGTGGTGGAAACGACGATAACAACGATGATTCAATAAAGAAAAAAGATGAATTCATGGAGGCACCTAAAGTAGGAGAAGAAGAAAATGGTAATGATGGACGGAACTGAAAAGAGAGGGAAAAAGATCTAGGACGAGGTTATTGTGGCAGGAGGAGGTGGTGGAAACGGCGATAACAACGATGATTCAATAAAAAAAAAAGATGAGTTCATAGAGACACCTAAATAAATAATATCTATTTTGGGTAGTAGTAAATGCAAGGAGGTGGTTCATGATCGAGTCTCAAGAAGAAGGAAGTTGTGGTGGCAATAGCAAGTACGTCATGGTGGTTTGATCAGAAGAACGAGGGAGATGATCGGAGGAGGTTGAGATGAGCGGGCTAAAGAGGACAAAAATAATATGACAAAAATATACTAAAACTGGATAACCAACACATTCTTATTTTGCATGAAACTTCACTCTTTCGGTAAAAACAAAATATAAATTAGAAATTTATAACTTAAGAAAAACGTAAACATCACGTATTTTCATACGTTATAAACTGTGTTTGATATATATACTCAATGTCGTATATACGTCCAATTCATGTTTCACAGAAAGATGAGGTATTAAATATTATTGCAAAGATTGAGCGCCCATCTAATTATTTAATTAATTGACTGTCTTCCCCTATATACATAGCTTAGTAAAGAAAGCATATATATAGCAAATGATTTCTTTTTTTAATTTTCTTTATAGTGATAACTTTCACATGATAATTTTAAAAGATTTTATATTAATTACCTAATAATACAAAAATATATATAGCAAAATTTTTTTTTTTAATACCATTTTTTTTTTTGCTTCTGGTGGTTAGAATTAATTCAGAGTGGTATTATTACACTGATTGAATGCTTTATTGGTGCTATCAATCCTGATGAGCTTCAATTCATTAAGTGTTTGAAAAGATAATATCAGTACAATGAAATTAAAAAAGTCCAATGGAGGTGATTTGATTTAAAAAGAAATATTATCAAAAAAAAAAAGAAGTAATTATTTCCTAAATTGTGTTAATTAAATTCACTGAAGACTAGAAATATTAATTAATCGCAAAAGATATTTCTATCTTTTAGCACAATTTAGGAAAGGAAAATAGTTTGACTTAATCAGCACTAGTCTTAAATCAATCAACTAACATAATCTCATAGAGTGTTAATTATTTATTTATAGTGAGTAAAACGTAAATGTTTTTTTTTTAAAAAAATAGTAATTTTTTAGAAAAATACACACGGAGAGTGAAATTAGTTTTAATAATTATCAAGTAAATTTGAAGATCTCTAATCATTACTGTTGCAGGTCCAACTGATATTCATAAATATAAGTTAATATTCATAAATTTAAAAAATGTAAACAACACACACGTTCATACGTTATAAAATTATGTTTGATATATATACTCAACGATATATATGTCTAATACATATTTCACAAAAAGAAATAGAATCAAAAGAAATGATGTTATTATTCCTTTAAATAGTGCTAATCAAATTCAAGGAAACATAGAAATATTAATTATTCGCAAGAGATATTCACATTTTTTAAGCACAATCTAAAGAAGAAAAATCATCTGATTTAATCAGCACTAGTCTTAAATCAATTAACTAACATAGTCTCATGGAATGTAAATTATCTATTTATTTCTAGTGAGTAAGATGTAATTTTATTTTAATAAAATAGTATTTCCCTAGAAAATTACATGTGGAGAGTAAAATTTAATTTCAATAATACATCAAGAAATTTTGACTATTTGTAACACTTTTCAATTTTCATAAGACATATCTTTAATTATACTAAAATTTGATAAAATACAAGCTGAAAATACCCGTACACTTAGCCTCAACAAGAAGAAATTGGTGGCAATGATTGAATCTGAAGGAAGTTTAGAAGGAGGGATGGAAAAAAAAAAGGTAGATAGGGTGGTGGTGATGGCCAGATCTGAAGAAGGAGAAGAAGAAAATGGTGGTGATGGACGAATCTAAAAAGAGAGGATTAAGAGCTAGGACGAGTTTATTGTGGCAACAGGAGGTGGTGGAAATGGCGATAACAACGATGATTCAATAAAAAAAAAAGATGAATTCATGGAGACACCCAAAGTTGGAGAATAAGAAAATGGTGGTGATGGACGGATCTAAAAAGAGAGGATTAAGAGCAAGGACGAGATTATTGTGACAGCAGGAGGTGATGGAAACGCCGATAACAACGATGATTCAATAAAAAAAGATGAGTTCATGGAGACACCCAAAGTAGAGAAGAAGAAAATGGTGGTGATAGACGAATCTAAAAAGAGAGGATTACGAGCTAGGACAAGGTCCCTGTAACAGGAGGAACTGGTAGAAACGGCGATAACAACGATGATTCAATAAAAAAAGATGAATTCATGGAGACACCCAAAGTAGGAGAAGAAGAAAATGGTGGTAATAGACGAATCTAAAAAGAGAGGATTAAGAGCAAGGACAAGGTTATTGTGGCAGCAGGAGGTGGTAGAAACGGTGATAACAACGATGATTCAATAGAAAAAAGATGAGTTCATGGAGACATCCAAAGTAGGAGAAGAAGAAAATGGCGGTGATAGACGAATCTAAAAAGAGAGGATTAAGAGCTAGGACGAGGTTACTGTGGTAGGAGGAAGTGGTGGAAACGGCGATAACAATAAGACACCTAAAGTAGGAGAAGAAAAAAATGGTGGTGATGGACGGATCTAAAAAGAGAGGGATTAAGAGCTATCACGAGGTTATTGTGGCAGGAAGAGGTGGTGGAAACGGCGATAACAACGATGATTCAATAAAAAAAAATGAGTTCATAGAGACACCTAAATAAATGAAATCTATTCTGGGTAGGAGTAAATGCAAGAAGGTGGTTCATGATCGAGTCTCAAGAAGAAGGAAGTTGTGGTGGCAATAGCAGGTACGTCATGGTGGTTTGATCAGAAGAACGAGGGAGATGATCGGAGGAGGTTGAGATGAGCGGGCTAAAGAGGACAAAAATAATACGACAAAAATATGCTAAAACTGGATAACCAACACATTTTTATTTTGCGTGAAACTTCACTCTTTCGGTAAAAACAAAATATAAATTAGAAATTTATAACTTTAGAAAAACGTAAACATCACATATTTTTATACGTTATAAACTGTGTTTGATATATATACTCAATGTCGTATATACGTCCAATGTTTCACACAAAGATGAGGTATTAACTATTATTGCAAAGATTGAGCGCCCATCTAATTATTTAATTAATTGACTGTCTTCTCCTATATACATAGTTCAGTAAAGAAAGCATATATATATAGCAAATGATTCTTTTTTTAATTTTCTTTATAGTGATAACTTTCACGTGATATATTTTAAAAGATTTTATATTGATTACCTAATAACACAAAAAAGAGTGAGAATATAAAGTTTATAGCACGATATATATATCGATTATTTTAAACACTTAAATTCAATAAAAGAAAATTAGAAGAAAAAAGAAACAAACTCCAAGAAACATATTAACTACAACAACACCATAGAAAACTACTCTTACTAAACTTGTAGATTTATACAAAATAATATTTACATATATCTATATTATTTTTTCTTAAACTTAAATACAAGTTGAACATTTTTACAGTTCCATATACATATATACTGCTTCTCAACACACTAACTATATTACACGTCATATTAATGACTACACACTTTAAGTAGTAGCTTCTTCTCTTTATACATAAAATAAAAAACTTCAACATGCCTTATCCACTTGCATGCTCTAATACCTTCACAAGTATACATATATATATATTGCATGCATTTTATTTTATTTTCCTTTATATATATATTTTTTACCATATATATATATATATATAATAATAATTTAACCACACCATGGAGGAAAATTAAGGTCATCATCCAAGTTGTATCCACCTATTCCTGGATCATTCACTGCTTCTTGAAATGAAGTTGTTGCCTTAGCTTCTTCCCAAATTGATGAATCATCAATTTCTGGTAAGTTCATGTTTAGATCTCTAAACATTTCTCCACCAAGTACTTGACTGCTTTGATTATCGTTGGTAGCATTATCAACGGGATAATCATCAGGATAATCATCAGCTGTTTTATTAATATCGATTAAATTAAATGCAGATGGAATATCATTATTGATACCGAAATCGTGGCTGTTGAAATAAAAGGATGAATCATCACTTCCTACGCTCCAAGTTGACGGCGAAGCCACATTATAAACGGAAGTTACAGACGGAGAAGAAGCTTGAGCAGTAGTAGTTGAAGCGGGAGATAGTGATGGGCTCATGATGGTAATGGGCTTAGAGTTCTGGATTTGGGCCTGGGCATGGGCCTGGGCCTGATTGTTGTAAAGATGGGGTAAATTGAGTTTGGCTTCGGCACCATAGAGCTTAAGGGCTGCAGCGTCATAGACAACAGCAGCGTCATAAGAATTATCAAAGGTGCCGAGCCAAAGCCGAGCTCCGCGATTGGGTTCGCGGATCTCGGCTACCCATTTTCCCCAAGTGCGTTGACGTACACCTTTGTACGTGCAATTAGCATTTTCGGGCCCACCTTTGCCCCGCATACATCCCTTGCGGGATGTGGCTGGAATCAACTTCTTGGAGTTTGATGACATTGTGTACAAATATTTGAAAAATTGAGAAGGAAATTTGGTTTTGAAATGAAAATGGGCTGAGAGATAGAGGGTATTTATAGGTGAGTGAAGCAGGAAGTTGGGCCTAAATATTGCAAGTGTTATACGATACGTGGCTGCTTACATGGATAACTTTATGATACATGTCAAGTGTAACTTTTGATCATATTTCTATTATTTTTTTTCATTCTTTAATTATTATTTATTTCAAGATGATCATCCTTAATTTGTGTGTCTAGTTTATACAAGGGCTTTGCTTATGTGTTTATTTTGTTTTGAAGCTAAGGTGTCCAAGAGAAAGTGTTACAGCTCAGTATACAGTTTATAGTTTTCTTCTTCTTTTCCTTTTTATTTTTTGAGGGAAGGGTAAAAAAAGTTGGGGTTTGGGGGTGTTATGGCCCAAAAACTGATGGCCTACTTAATTTGCCTAAACTTTTATGAATGGGTAAGATAATTTTATATTGGGCTAATTTTAATAGGAAAATCGTATATAATAGTTAATTATTAGTACAAATTAAATGTTATAAATATATTTTGATTTAATTGTACCATATAGCAAATCGTTTCTACTTTCGCCTCTCTCCCTGGTGGAATCTCGCTCGCCACTCTCGCTTTTATACAAATGCAAATGTATAAAATGCGTTTGTGTTTGTATAAAGCGAGAGGAAATTATATATATACATATATTTTTGTTTTCCTGTCCCGGATCTCACTCGCCACCCTCGCCTCTCTCGCTTATACAAACAATGAAATGTATAAATTGTGTTTATGTTTGTATAAAGCGAAAGAAAATTGTATATACATCCTATACACTTATAATTACACACTATAAATATTTCTCTACTTAGTTTTCTTTTGTCTTTCTCTCTTTCTCGTTTTATACATACTCAAATTATACAACTGATCTTTTGTATACAACTGTTTTCTTTTGTATATGTATAGTGAAGTTTACAACTGATTTCTTTGCATATGTATAGTGAATTATATAGCTATCTTTTTTTTTTGTATATGTACAGCAAAATATACATATTTATGTTTGCTATGGAGCTCAATAATATATAAATATAGTTATAACATACAAATATAATTTTTATATTTATTATATGTGAAAGTTATTCAATATTAATCTAATCCAACATAACTCATTTTTAAAGTGATTTTCAATTAGGAAATTACACAAACTATCCCATAAAAGTAAATCAATTACCGTGATTTATCCACTCTTCTTATTTTCTCAATATTTATTCGGCCTAAACTAATTAAAGGTTTGCACATCTTTCTTTTTTTCGTGCATGAGCATGATATCAACATGATAGACATATATAAATGAGTCATATTCATATATGATACTCTGTCTATATATAAATAAACCAGATTAATAATATAGGACTGAGCTTCTTTTTTTTTTTTCTGAAAGAACTAGCAAGAAATAATTAAGAGAAAATAACTAAAGTCACTAAATTTATCAAAATCTAATTTAATAGAAAATATAGTTTTTGAAAAATGAATCAATCTTCATGATACCATATTAGTATATGATATATACCATGTGAATATCATAAATAACTAAAGTCACTGGCTTATATAAAAATCTAAGTTTTTGGAAACATATTTTTATAATTTTATTATTAATTGTTGTGTGTTAGCATTCAATGGTTACTCAAAGTAGTCATTTATGATACTATACCATAGTATATGATGATACTCATGGAGGATTGAGGAGTGTCTTGTTAAATAACTGAAATAATTGTCTATGATAGTATTTCATTATACATATGACTAAAGCAATCATGCATGATATTATATTAGGGCTCAAGTCCTAGGTCAGAGTTAGGACAGAATCTCAAATTTTGAGACAATGTTGTGTCTCGAGTCCTGTGTTAGGCTTGATTATTGGCATCGAATAAGGTTCGATTTCGACTCAAGTCCCTGAAAAGGGTTTGAGATCGGGTCCTAAGTCAAGGATCAAGTCTTGGATTTAGGGTAAAATTTACGATTTGAGTCCAAGTTAAGATCAGGTCTCAAATCAAAAGCAGATCTTAATCAATGCTCGAGTCTCAAGGCCTAAATTGGAGTTGAATTCCAAGTTAATTTTAGGGTAGAAGGAAGTGGACCACTCAATAAAATTGACATGTTATTACCCAATCCAATGTTAGTTGCTAACTAATTCAGCCTAAGTAATTTTTGAATTAATTTCAAACCCAAGTAATTTTTTGTGTTCATTTCAGTCCAATCTATTTATTAACGCAACCCATTTTAACTTGCTCAATATCTTTCCAATCCATCCATTTAATACCCTACAAATTATTGTAACCACTAACCACTACTTAATAATGTAAAACATAATTTCCAATGTAAGCAAAATTGTCTCATATTTGCTCCTAATCCTATGTTTATATTACAACTCCAACTTAATTTAAACTCACTAATCCATATTAAAAACATATACTATCCTACATGCTCATCAATAATCATCACCCAATTTTTCTTGCTTTTAATGATTGAAAACTGGCATGTATAGCAAACAAAAACAAATAATCAAAAAAATGCTTAGCTCATTTTTCCTTTTCCAGAAAAAAAAGTCTTTAAGAGGATAAACTCGAAAAAACTAAAGAAATAGACAAAGAGTAACAAGCTGGCTATTTTAGTATTTTTCCCATTTTTATACGTGTCTATATGAAAAAAATATATGAAGATGATACAGTTGTACATAATTGGAAGTTAGTTCAGATTCATTAAAAGCATTTACACATAGTACCAAATACCAGAAAATACGACCATCCATAACTAATTAATGAAGCAAAATACTACTTAGTAGTTCAATTCTGTGGGTAACTAAAATGCAAGTTTACGAGGAGTTTTTTTTATGTTCACACTAGTCTTGTGAATGAGTCCGAGGAAACTATGTTGTATTGTCGGACTTTTGTGTCCCGCTACTTACAAAATACTTTGGGTTGGCTACATTTCCCTATAAAAAATTATAGCTAAATGACAAATTTATATGCATCTTATGTTAAATTCCATACGTTTCAACAAAAAAAAAAAGGGTCTTTTTTTCATATATATAATTTAGAAATCTAAGTAAGTAATGTATGTATAAATTATGAGGGGATTTATGTATTTTTTTAATGCATGATAAAAGGTGAAATAAATAATATATGTAATAAAGCAATATTAGATTTGCTCGTGACTAATTCTTACATTATTAATATATGTATAACTTTAACCAGCTATTAGATGGTCTGTTAATGAAAAATATTTGAGGACAAAAATAAAAAGTCACTTTTCACTATTATTCTTTTGATTATTCCTATTCTTTTAGAAAAGGTAAAGTGGTTAAAAAAACCACATTAAAATAAAGGGTAAATATGAAGAAAAAAATATGCTAGAACTTTTAAAAAATCACTTATTTTACGCTATGAAAAAAGTCTCAAAAAATTACTTAATAAGGATTATTTTTAGTAAATTTTCTAATTTTACTATTCTACGTAGCAAGTTTTAAATAACAAGATTTAAATAATAACACTATCTTGAGGTGAAAGGAATACTTAATAAGGTTAGTTTTAGTAAATTTTCCAATTTTATCATTCTACGTAGCAAGCTTTAAATAACAAGATTTAAATAATAGCGCTATCTTGAGATGAAAGGAAGGGAGTATAGTAAATCAATACTCCATAAAATTGAACTATCTTCTATAAATAATAAAATTAAATTACTTGATTTAATATCAATATCGATTGAATGCAAATAAGTATTATATTTTAAACGAGGTAAGTCCGCGGTCATCATAGAGGCCAATCATGGAATGTGTAAAAAGAAAATCGGAAAGAAAAGAACCAAACTATGAAATATGGATCACAATCAAATCCAGAAGATAAAATAGTCAAAAGCTATTAGCATAAGTTAATTTAATTAAAAGAAAAAAGAACAATTATTATGTCAAGGTATCACGAAAACCAGAGTCTATAAGAAAATGTGTATATGCTTATGATATCAAATTTCAATTCTGTACTCCTTAATCTCAAAACAAGTTATAATGTATTGTCTTTAACTTAATATCAAGTTAATATTTAATCCAACAACATAATATTATAAACCATTGACATTTTAATATTATAACATGAAAGAAATCTCAAAACAAGTTATAATGTATTGTCTTTAACTTAATATCAAGTTAATATTAATCCAACAACATAATATTGTAAACAATTGACATTTTAATATTATAACATGAAAGATACATGTACCAAAATAAAATATTTTTTTAATCTATAAAAAATTAGATAAATGAGTCAAAAGTGCCGCAAGAATATTCATTAAATATTTTTTTTTAATCTATAAAAATATTAGATAAATGAGTCAAGAGGGCCGCAAGAATATTCATATATACACGGCCGCTATATCACATAATTCTCTTAGGTAGACTGACAAATTTTGCCTCTATAATACTCAATAATGTATCAAAAAATGTAAGAATATATAGAGAATAATCATATATGTAATTATAGCAGCCTTTTGATTTGTTAAGTCAACCAATCATTTGAATTGATTTAAAATATTATACATTAAAAAATTTCTCTATATTGTAAAAATAATACTTGACAGTAGCAATGTTGTATCATAGGAACTCCTGTAACGCGGCTCTTATCGCCTTTAACATCTCACTGACTTTAATCATTTTCCTACAAGAAACAAACATAACAGAAATTTCCGTTGGCCACTCAAAATAATAGTAGATTTATGTTAGGTGAAGAGGTTAGGCTAAAAGTAGAGTCTAACTTTGTTGTTTTATTTTTAAAGAATAACATATTGTATAATAACTTATAGAAATGAAAAAGTATTTTTTAAAAAACAGTTTCTCTAATATCTGGTATAATAACAAAAAATTAATTCAAATATCTTCTTAATAGCATATCAAATGACTTGAATGATCTCATTATTAACCGACATAACAACATCAATGTTAGCTCGATAAAATTTGTAATATAAATCAAATTTTGATAAAAAGTCAATATTTCATTATTTTTCCCCATACTTCGTATTTATAATTAGTATCGTTAAAAAACATAAAAATTTTAACTTTACTTTGTAATATTATTATTAGTATTTATACTGGTCAAGATTAATTCAAGTTAGCGGATATTAGTCATTTATTTGCAATACAATTTGGTGGATCATGTTGTATAAAATTTACAATAAACTGTGTATGTTGTATTGTTGTTATTATACAATTTGTTAGATTATGTTGAATAAAATTTTATTTATTAATATGAAGATATGAGTAGTTTAATTCAAAATTTTAGAATATTATCTAATATCAAGTATAGTTTTTTAAATCTTAAATTTTATATTATTTAACCAAAAATAAAATCACAAATTGATTATTAATTAAAATTTTGGGAGCTCAAATATTTTGGAGCGTAAAGCAAAAGCTTCATTAGCCTCCCCTTGAGCTACCCCTGAACTCCTGAGCATCAACCTTCTAACCAAAAATTATGAACCTGACATTTTTGGGACAATCAAGACTTGTCTTAAACATGACAAATAATTTGGACTAAGAAACTTATTGTACAGGCAAAAAGTCACACATGCATGTCTAAAAAGGCAAGCCCAGTGCATTAAAGCTCCCGCTATGCGCAGGGTCAGCGAAGGGACCACAAGGACCTATTGTACGCAGTTTTACCTTGCATTTAGTGCTTCAACTATGTGCAGGGCCCAACTACAAGGGTCTATTGTACGCAGGCTTACCTTGCATTTCTTCCAGAGGCTGTTTTCAAAGGCTTGAACCCCTGACCTCCTAATCACATGGCCATAACTTTACCAGTTACTCCAAAGCACCCTATCTCACACATGCATGTCTAGCTTCCCAAAATGAAGGGACATATTAGTGTCTACAGGAATGTCTCCCCCAAAGATCAGGCAGCACATACACTCCTAGTTATGCCTTATTCCAGGGTTGTTAACAGTAAGATTTATACACTTCCTAGTTACATATTATGCAAGGGGTTTATAAGAATTATGAGAGAAAACGAAAGCTTTCGTTACTCATAATTATTTTTTTTGTGTTACTAACTTTTGACAAACTCTTTCGAAGAATCGCTTTGAGTTCTTTATCTTACAACGATATGATTATTGTTTGTAGGATTTACTACGTGAATGTAAACATGAAATCTGAACTTCAGTGGACAGGTTTAGGTGAGCTTTACGAACTTTTCATACAGTTTGTGTATGATTTTTGAGGCTTAAATGTTCGTAAATTCGGATAAGGAGAGATGACAGAAAACTTACAGTACACTAACACCCACAACAGCAAGAGGGCGTGGATACTCTTCAAGTTCTTTAACCTTCTGATCCTTAGCAGAAAACCTGTTCGAAAACTCACTATTTTGGCTCTCGTCAACAGAAATGGACTCAGTTACATCTCTAGAGCTTGTGTCACACTTCGGAGATATTCTCTCACAACCAATTTTCCATATTTCTTCAGTCAAGGTAGGAAGCCTGTCTATTGCCTGTCAAAGCGATAATCATATCTTTCATATATAACAAACTTGACAATCCATGACGATATGCATATTAGTAGGTGTTTGGACATGCAATTTGGGATCATATTTCAAATCCCAAAATTTTCAGAAAACGGATTTGATTTCAAATTTTTGAAATGTAAAACTTGTCCATAAGTTTATATTTTGTAAAAAAAAGACCAATCATTGAAAAATTTGCAAAAGACGACTCATGTTCGGCGTGAAGAGATTGTCCATACCTTATGCAAGGATTATATTAAAGAATAGCTAGTCACTACTATAGTGTTGACTAGTTGATTTTTATAAACCTGTATATTTATGTTACCTCGTTAAAGAAAAATAGAACTGCATATTTGAAAGTTTGTAACAACAAAGGTTTATTTATGAAGGGAATGGAAATATCTTATTTATCTATGTTGCACCTTAGGATATCCCGATGTTTTGTTTATGAACTATGGTTTGCTCATTCGGTAAGATTGTATAAAAATTGGGTAAGTTTTGATATTTTCACAATTTGTCTGGTTATCATGTTTATGAGTAAAATTACAACTTAGGAAATCCAAATTGCATGTCCAAACAAAACTTTACCTTCAAATCAATCTAATTTCAAATCATGTTCAAATCGAACCAAGATACAATAGTTTTGCAAGTGAAAGCAAGTTGTTTCAAAAGGCAGCTGACAGTGCGACAGAAATGATAAGAGCCAGATACCTCAGGTTTATCAATCTTGTTTAACACTACAAGGTACGGCCTGTCAAGGTACTCAGGATTGTACATCCGCAGTTCCTGCAAAATAAGAGGTCATTAGGACGGACGACTTAGTCAGAAAGGTGAAGCATGAAACAGAGAGACTGGATATAGCAAGCAATGTTGGCTACAACAGAAGTAGCTTTGAAACAACTATATCTCCAGCAAAAATATACAATAGCATCTATGCGAACTACAAAACAACAACGCGAACTAAGCATTTTTGTGGCGTTGTAAAAAGACCAAGGTTAAATATACTCAAGTGCTGAGTTGGTTACGAATGAAATGGCATGAGCTAGAGAGCATATAAATTGGATCTCTCTATGGTTATAGAAGAGAATTTAATATATAATGGTTAATATACCTGCAAAGTAAAATGTTTCTTAGTTGGAAAACGAGGTTATATATATATAACAACTCAGTAACCAATAAACAACAACGGAAATCATGCAATGCGTCACTTATACTTTATTCCTTGTCCACCTTAGCGCTTGCTTAGTCTGAAATGATTAAATAAAAAACCAGGCCGCGATACAAAAATTAAGAGAAAGAAACTTACATGGTGAAATAATTCTACGGAAATAAATAGGAACAAAATTCTGCATTACGTAATGCTATAATAGTAATCAAGAGTTACTTTCACCTTAAGATGCATTTGTGGCAAACTAGTCAAATTGAAAGAACTTCAAAAGTTGTTATTTCTTGTCAAATCTCTGTGACCGAACTTATTTTCTTCTGTTAAGGTTCAACTAAGGAGTTATAACTAATCAATTAAAACAAAAAATATATTCGATGAGTGCACTTAGACTTACCTCTTTTACAGTTCTGTAATCACCAACTGGGTCTTCAGCAGCTGCATCAACGACATGTACCAACAATCTTGTTCTCCTCAAGTGCCTCAAGAAATTACGCCCTAGACCCTGATAAGATAATTAGGGACACATGCATAGCTAAATTTCATTTTTGTGAGAAAAATAAATAAAACAGAAAACCACAAGGTTTGAGGCGTTAAATTAGTGAAGTGATTGCTGAATATAATAAAGAATACCTTTCCCAAATGTGCACCTTCTATTAGACCAGGCAGATCTGCTAGAGTTGCTTCAGATGAATACTTGTCTGCTCCTAAACTTGGGTCGCCATCAAGACGTCCAAGGTTTGGCATCAGCGTTGTGAATGGATAATCAGCAATATCGGGCCTTGCATGTGTAATAGCAGCCAATAGAGTTGATTTTCCAGCATTTGGAAGTCCCTTAGGAAAATTGAAAGAGCACAGTCAAAGAGTATGGAGATAACTGAAGAATAATAGATAGAATTGCATGTGTATATGATCACTCAGTGTGATGAACCAATCAGGTTATAGCATCTAGATGTATCAGTATCACTACAAATAAATTTTACTATCCACCATTATAATCTGTGTATTATATGTTATATTACTTATTGTACTCGTCCCAAAAATGACACAATATGTCCTTGGGCATCTAAAAGCTAAAAAGTCACTAAAAACTGTTGTTCGTGTGCTTAAGCATAACAAACATGCATAATTAAAGAAACAAAGAAGGTCAAACACAAACGAGCAAGAACCAAAAAGCAATGTGTTTTCCTGTGGCCTCAGGTGAAGAAATCATTTCGATTCTAACAGTAGCAAAGATGCATAGATATCTGAGCATGCATAGCATCTAACCATATAGGCTCACAAAGTATACGAATGCTTAAATTAATTAAGGGGCTAATGGTTCTAAAATTAATCTTTTTTTTTCTCAACAATATATCTTTTGTAGTGAAGGTGTCAGGGAAATGTGCAGGCACCTCGACTATTCTGCTTGGTACCTGCTACCTCTCACCAGAACAGGTACCGGATATCTCTGCCAACCACCAAGGCTTAAAAAGATGGAAGAAATAATCTGGCCTTTCATGGTTGTCATCTCACTTCATTGACAGCTAGGTAAACCTTGGGTGCTCTCAAGGGTTATATATAAACGTTTCTAAAAGATATGCCACAAACATTGATAAATCCCTTCCTTACAACAAAGAAGCCTCCGATATGACTTACAACAGTTCAAAATTTTGCCGTACAGCATGCAAAAGGTACATAATTTCATTTAACAATGTGAGGAACCCAGTAATAAGAAATTTTGCAGAGTTCCTGAGTAAACAACCAAGCTAAATGTGCAAATTGATGAAACGAAATATCAATTGATATATCAGCGTATACTGGCATATATTAGTACATGTCAAGTGAATCATGGATATCAGAATGTTAAATACACATATCTATGAATCAGAAAAAGTTTGATAAAGATACTTACAACAAGACCCACATCAGCAACAACTCTTAGTATCAACTGCAGGCTAACTTCCTCCCCAGACTGTCCGAAAGTTAAAAACTGTGAGAAAGTGAAACAAATCATATCAGTCAACCGGGAACATGCAGGAAAGTTGTCAAACTTTCTTAACAAAGGTACAGTATATTAAGTCCAAAAACTACTAGCAATATTCATACTAGACTTGAGTAAGTCTGATTAGATTATCAAAACATTTGTCGGTTCCAACACATTTTTTGCTGTTCACATAAGTCAGATTAGCACGTTATCTCATCAAGATACAATCACTTAGAAAGAGACCTTTTGCCAGCAGAGCTGACATTAATTCAGCTAAGTGCATAAATTAATTTTTAAAAAGCTCCTTATCACATGCATCATAAGGTTCATTGGCATAGTAGCAAACACGACAAATGGATTATATGAAAATAAGATGTCTCTTAAAGATAAGTTCTATACAAACCTTATCGGTGGCATCTCTCATTATATTTGTTGTTAAAGTCGTCATTTGTTTCCTTTTGTACTCCGGAACTTCCAACAAGCTAATCTGCCACAACCATGTAGTGCAGAATTAAAGACCAGGCATGCAGTTCCAAATAAGTGATACAGTATCTATAACTCACAATGAAATACTTCAAACACCAAAGAACACATAAAAAAAGCAAAAAATTCTCTTTTTTTCCTTTTTCTTATATTTGGTAGGGCACGGTGTAGAAGTGAGATACTGACTACAAAATTAGATAGAAGCACAAAACACCAAACACGGTAGTTGTATACGAGACCCAAAGATTTCTCACCCCTCCTTGTCCTCCCCTCGCAACAAGAACTTCATCACCTGGATTAGCTAGATCTGCCAAAAACTTTCCTTTTTTAAGTTTGACAACAGTACCTGGAAAATATGGGAAAACATGAAATGAAAAGTCATCACACAACGATTTATATCTTTCAAAATAAAAAAAAAATCATAATTCAAGAACAGTTTCGAATATGAGTTGATAAGTCTAATTGTCACTGGAATTTCCCACGCATGCTAGAGCTATTACACTAGAGAGCCAAAGGGAGAACAAACCTAGTGGAACGGGAATTCGCAGTGTTGGTGAAGTAGCTCCATTTTGCATGTGAGATGTTAACACACCCATAGAATCAACATTTCCTCCACGCTTCGCCTTGTGTTTGCTCTTGTTGTGAAACTCCAACAGTGAATCTTTGCTCTCATCTGCATATAAGACAACATCGCCACCATGTCCCCCCATTGGAAGGATTATTGAACCATCAAAGTCCCTTTTATAAGAGGCTTTCTTCTTTGTCTTATCTCTGTCAAATTTTCCTTGTGACTTAGATGGAGCTTTCTGGTTGGGCATACTAAGAACGGCACCATGCCCTCCATCTCCAGCACGAACTGTGATAACCACCTCATCAAAATATTTGTGGGGTTCTCTTATATATGCATCAGAAGCGGGCGAAGGAGGCATTCTGGTTTTTGCAAGTGCACACTTTACGGTATAGCCTCTATAATTTTCATTACTGTTCATTTTTTGAGAAGCACTGTAAAGGCAAGACCAATATGTAAATTATAGCAACAAGAATGCAATAGGAACACAACCACAGGAACAACCAAATCCATGAAATGATAAATCAGTACTCGCTAATACTTAAACAGAACAACCCTCCGGAAGTTTTACTACACACCTTAACTGCTTAACAAAGTTGAAGCATAATTTCTATTCTTTTGGATAAGTAGTTTTTTATTGTGGTAATATGTAAATGAGTAAAGATTTTTTTTATAATCATGGTATCCAAGCTAGCTTCCACACACCTCGAGTAATTACACAAGTTATTTGTTACCTCTCACCACGTACATTCTCAAAATATTCTTAATTTAAGTCTTACTTTCCATTTTAGTCCGTCCAAGAAAAGGCTTCTCTAAGTTTTCCATACCACAAAAATTAAAGTACTACACACATCTTTAATTTAACATTTCAAAATTTATAACTCTTAATTTCATAAACTTCGTGCTCAGTCAAACAAAAACACTTGGAACATGAACAGAACAACTCTTATTTGTTAACACAATTGAAGTATATATAAATTGCTAACTATCTCAACACTGTACAAATTGTAATCTTTTGAAATTAACAACTTTTATCTCAAGTATACACATTTTAGCTGTCAAGTAGCTTTTTTTAACAGTGGTACAAAATTTACAAGCAAAACTAAATCAAAGTTCATACAAGCTCAATGAATATATCTATGTATACAAAAACATATTTAATTTGGGAAACTACGAGATTAAGAGTAAGTCGTACCTATTTGGGAATTGTGAGCGAGAAAAGGATAAAGTAGCAGAGAAGGAAAAGGAGGAATCATTGGTAAAATTAAGGTTGAGAAAGGAAGAAGAAGAGCAGTGAGAGACCATAGACGCCATTGTAGTAGTAAAATTTGTTTTTTGGTTCAGGATAGAAGAAGAGGATTTATTCTATTTTATTTTCTTTTATTTTGAATTAAAAGGGAAATTAAAAAAAAAACTGTTTTATAATATGACAAAAATGGTCCTAATGTATGGGAATTTGATAATTTTAGTCCCTCATATATTGAACCTATAGTCGGGACGTACGGGCACACACGTCCTATCTGATAATTATTGTTCTACGTAAGGTTTTATGTATTTATTTTATAGGTATCTAGTGTCTTATATGTATTATCTGACCTATAATTTTATATATATATTTTTTAATTTCATATAAATTTAAATATTTATTTTAATATCTTTAAAATTAAAGAATATAAATATAAAATAGTCAAATTAAAAGTTACTATCTATTATGATCGATAGCAGTTTTTGGTTTGGATAAACATTAAGAGAGTGAATAATTTATGTGTGTTTAATTATAAAAAGTTCTCTTTTCTTTCTTTTTAAATGAGTGTTTGAATTTTGGTTTAGGAAAATTGTTGTGGGGGTTTGTATGTAAAGAATTAGTGTCCAACAGTAATACACTTATTTTCTGAAACTTCACATGTTTATACAAGAAAATTATAAAATTGGGAAGTTATGTAGTTGCTCATGGCAATACTTCTATCATATAATATAAATCAAAATCAATGCAACTGGGAATTAAAGTAATACAATCTACTTATCGAGCATTTAATTAGGCTAATCTTCTCATACAACAACATACCTAGTGAATTCTGAAAATTCGAGAGGGTAAAATATGTGCAAACCTTATCACTACGTTATGATGGTAGAGAAGTTGTGTCCAAAACGGCAGCAAGTTCTAACAAATTCAATCAAGTAGAAGACAGAGACAATAGGCTGATCTTCTCATATGGAACGCTTAAGAATTTTCATTTAAACAAAGCATTTGACTAACATATTCACTTATGACATTTCAAGTATAAACAAATCGCCACAAGTGCTATTGTGGTATTCAGTAAAACTTAATACTCCCACAAGTTGCCCTAAAGGCTGATTCGGGAGGTCTTAAAAACGTCACAGAACCCATGATCAGCCATGCCATTTTTTTGCTTTCGGAAAGTAGGCCATGCAAATCTAGCTGCTAAACGACTTCAAGGTGCAGAATCGCTACTCCGAGTGCTGGAAACATGTCCCTGAATTGGCTCACCTAGGCTCTAGCTCTTCAAAAAGTCTTTCAAAGCAAATGCTGGATACCCTTCCTGCAACATGACAGACATCAAAAGTTAGTATTTAAGTGGGAATTAAAGGGTAGGCCAGGCCCATTATCCACGAGTATTGAACCGTGATGGACCTCGGGATTTCTCGGTAATTAAAAAAGAAGGTTGTATTGCAACTCTCTCCGGTCATCAAGAATCTTGAACTACCAAAGTTTTCAAGTGGTCTTGGTCCAACAGCAGGTTGGTAAAACCTTGCCTGCATGGGGAAGCTAACTATTGGGTATACTACGCAAATAGGATAAAAACAATTTTGATTTGGCATATATATATAAATTGTTGAATCTCCTTAACGGAAGAGCAGCTTCTACTGTACTTGTAAATGTGTCGAAAAGATAGTTTAGGTCATAGCTTCGAATTCCAATGTGTGGAACTTTTGTGTGTTTTTGAACGTTGTTGCCAGAATTCTAGCTGTGCCATTGTTTGCATGAATGTCAAGGGTAGGGGTCGCTAACAGATATGCAAAATTGTGTCGCTCGTGGGATAAACTACTAGTAGTTCCAATCTCAAGAGTCTCTTTTAACACTTCTTTCACCTCTTATGTTCCCTTTCCACAGAATGATATGTGAATTCACTGAAAAAAGTTCTAAGACCAAACCTTACTGGATTCTTGGCTTAAGCATTGCCTTACGACAGTTGTTTGCTGCATCAACCTTTCAACCGCAGAATAGCTGGGGAGGTTTGAATTCGCTGCCAGCAGCATGACATAAAAAATGAGTGAGAGGAGGGAAACTATAGTCATCAGAAATCACGATATCAGAAAGACCGTAAAAACACACCAAGTATTGCTCTATTCAAACTATCGGCAACTTGCTGCCTGTACTCCAAGCTTAATAGATGAAACATGGGTGACTTTTCTGGCTCGTTATAAGCTAATAAAGCCATGAAGTCCTGCCACAAAGCTCCAAAATTTAGACAAGTACAAGGTATTTGAAAGAGAATATCTAAGAGATTCATTAGGAAAGAAACATACCTCAAGCTTTTCAACATATTTTTGCACCTTTCCGAAAGGAGCCAACTTCGCCTGCGCAAATTCCAGAGCTTCTGTGCTGCCACAGGAAGAAATAGTCAGAAAACGTAACTTGTCTATGACAAATAAGCCATTGGCATACGGTGCTCACCATTTTCTTGAGCAGACAAGTCCAACGAAATGAAGGCTCAACAAATCAAAATGCAAATCCTTATTTTTCTCTAATAAGTCAGGAGCGAACTGATCTGTGATTTCAATGGCCTTCAAAACACTTCCCTCTAATGCCAAATGATAAATCCCTGGATATAACTTTATAGTTAGGACCATCAATCAAACACTTTTAAATGTGGAGTGGGTAAACTAAATTATAAAGAGGAAAGGGAAAAAGAAACAAAATAGTTTATGTTAACATTACTTAATTTGCTCCTTCTTTAGTAATAGGTAAAACCATCTATTGTTCCTATGCATTGCAGGTGAATAGAACAACACAATGTTCCAATCCCAAGCTAATTGGGTTGATTAGCTAAATTCTATATATTCATTTTGCTCCATCAGGGCACGTTTCAATCATATACTCAATAATTTGCCACTTACTATAGCTTCTCTAAGAATAAATATACTCTGCATTGCACACTTAATGCACACTTATTCTAACATTGACACATCATTCTTAAACCATTGTGAAAATATTCTTGGTAAACAGTAGACTTTATATACATGTGCCAACAATGACCAAACCTTATTATATTTTTCTTATGCTAAGTCAAACGGACTTTAGAGATTATAGGTCTTGGAGATAACTTCCTTCCATGTTATTTTGGGTCTATCTCGTCTCCTTTTAACACCTTCCTTCAATCATTGTGTTACCCATCTAATCCTCAAGCTTATAGTAGGCTTTTAACATATGATATGCACAATAGACAGTAGGAATGCATGATATCTGCCTGGAAAACCAACAGAAAAATAGCATAATATCAAAAAGAAAAAAGTTATTACAAAAAAGGCTATTTCTCAAACAAAAGTACTCATTAGGGGGAAAGAGGTATACTTATCCTGGAAAACTATTCTGAAAGCTTAGAAGTACACCACTACCCGAAAAAGGGCTTAAAGAGTGTAAATGCCAACACAATGAAAAGAATGAGACAACAACAATTATGAGCCTCAAGAATACAATCACTTACTTTTTCTCTTCTCCATATCCTCCAGATTCGCAGTCTGATTCATGCCCATGGAGGTAGTAAATGATTCCAATGTGTCTGTAAAGCAGCTATGCGCGAGATATGACATGACAATGCTGTGAACATCATTGTCATTGACAGCCTATGGAAGAAATCCCACAATAAGCAAATCACAAGTTAGACACCGTACAAAACCACTTAAATCATAGATCATTTAATTTTTATAAGTTTTCCAAGACAGAACAATGAAAGAGAGCCCACAAACAAAACAAATTTCTCTGACAATAAGTTATTTTCAGTATTTTCTTATTATCGATCTTACACTCAAACTTTTAAACCTATATCAATCAATTAACTAGTCCTCAATCCCATATAGACGGAGTTGGCTATATTTCAAACCAATTCGGCTTCTTGAATCCACCATACTCATTCAAATTGAGCCCATTTCATCATAAACACTAACATTTTTTCTTCAAGGATAATCAAAGGATCTATGTAACAAGTTCTCTAAATCTCCCTCTTATTCCTACACTAACATACAAACAAGTCTTCTAGCGTACACCAGACCTAATGCATGTATAATAATAACTAGTAGTATCGTTTATATATGATATATCATTTTCTTGCATTGTTTTCTGCCCTTGAACCTACACTAATTACAAGAGACTATAAGTATCCTGAGACAACACCTCATGTTTTAGGTCTGTTCTTGTCCTTTGTTAGTAACTTCGAGCATCATAATATTCCACCCGGTGGTAGTTAGTGCACACTACTTGTTTCTCAAATCATACCAGTAGTAGCAGCATTATTCTCGTAGTTTCTTTTTCATATGATTGTTGGTATTATATGTTATCTTATGCTTCGATTATCACATTATTCGGCTATAGTTACTATTGCTTGTCTTCTAAATCCCTCAATATTTTCTCTATCTCTTCCAAAGCTCTCCACTAACTCTCATCCTACTTAAAATCTCCTTTCCTTCAACCAAAACAAAAACTATACCAAATTTCAAAACCCTTTCCTGTTGCCTATTCATCAAATTCATAACCCATATATAAAAACTAACAATGCCACAGATACAACTAGTCAATCATCAAATAGAACTCTCAAAAGTCAATTATTAGCCATTACAGATTCAAAAATTCGAACAAAAGGGGCTGCAATAGTATTTAGCCAAAATCAAAAATCAAACCATCTTCATCAGCAAAACAATAACAGAAGATGAAAAGGAAACAACTTTAATCATAAAATTAAAGTAATAATAGAAAAAAACTTACAATATCTTCGTATTGCCGAGGATCAATATCCATCGTCCGCCGAAAAAATTGAAAAATATTCCGATTTATAAGAGTATGCTTTTTTTTTTGTTCCAAATTATTGGTGGGTTGGGAGGAAGAAGGAACTTTTTTATTCACAAATTGCAATTATTCGTTCGGAGTTTGATAAGAAATTGAAGCAGAGAAAAAGACTGCGGAATTTTCCTTTTGGTTTTTTCGGCACAAAGGGTCTATCTAGTAAAGTCTACTAGAGAAACGTGATATGTGAGACTTTTGGTAATTAAATTCGCGTTTAATCATAAATTTTGAAGTTATGTTTGTAATTTGTATATGTATTTTATCTTTTTTAAATGAAATTTTGTAAGTGTAGTTAACTTTTAAGAATTTGAAAATGATTAAAGAAAAAAAATTTCAAAATTAATAACTAATTATTATTTTTGCAAATAAAATAGTGATATTTACTTTTTCTTCCTTAGGCTCTTTGCAGTTTGCATATGTACCATATAATTACATTGGGTATAATATTTTTCCTTTTTTGGAACAATACTTTTTAGATTTATCAGTTTAAAATCTTAATTTCCCAATATACCTTATCTATCTCCAGCTCTACTTATATTTTTCGTTAAAGGTTTTGTGAGCAAGGACTATTATTTCACTTAAATATTATATGAATAGTCAAGCCATTATTTGTAAACTCCTAACTTCACTATTTACAAATAATGGAACATTATTATGGCAAGTATAATTTACTGTCACAAAAGTTAAGATTTCTTCTTTTTTTACAAACAGCAAATTTTAAGTAAAGTGTTTGGATATTATTTTGTTCAAATTAGAAAAAAAAAATAATAGAATTTCGCTTTGGTTTAGGATGTAGGACACGACACGCCGTATTTTACTTGTAGTTAACCTCTCCTTTTGCTATACATTTTGAAATTGCGTTTGTATGTTATATATACATTTTATCTAGGAAAAATAAATTTTCATGAGTGAAAATCTCAAAAATTGATCAAAGCACATTTTTCAAAATTTAAAAATATGTGTAATTTTTTTTTCAAAATCTGATTAAATTTTATGACTAAATAAATTGTAAGAAGATATATCTTTAAAATTTGACCTAAAATTTATGATCAAACGTTAGCTAAATTATTATTTTTTCAGAAGATAGTGATTCAGGTTCTTTATCGTATAAAGCTCAACATAATTTATGTATCAAAGTAATGATATTTTCTAACCTACACCTAATGTTGCTCATGTTAATCGAATCACAATCTAAATCAAATCGATTAAAAAATTGACAACTAATTTAGTTTGATTTTAATTTTGTAAATCAATACTATTTGATTTAGTTTTTGTTTTTACTAAAAAAGCAATCACAAAAATAACCAAATCGAATCAATAAATTAGATATATAAAAATTTAATTATTTATATATTATCCATAAATAAATAAAAATATTTTATTAAATTTATTTAGCGAAGAAAGTACATTTTTTCACGAATTTTGAAGAAAATATATATATGTATAAATACAAGCTGATTTATACGAAAATTAATGCGTATTAAGCAGAAAAAGGCGAGACAGGAAAGAGAGGAAACTTCAACAGAAATGAATATTCAACGGTTGAACACAAGAAAATAAAAAAAATGTTAGAAATAATTACTATGTATGACCCATATTAAATAAGCATTTTATTAAAAATATTTATCTCTTATTTTACTCAATCACTTACTAAATCATACTTTCTCCGTTTCACAAAGAATGATCTAGTTTGACTTGACACAGAGTTTAAGAAAATAAAGAAGACTTTTGATCATGTGGTCCTACATTAAAGTTATGTCAAATGTACAAAATTGCCCTTTAATTTTGTGGTCTTAAACATGCCACGTGGAAAGTTATTTAAAAAAAAAGATAATTATTTTTGAAAAAGACTAAAAAGGAAAGGAGATCATTCTTTTTTAAACGGAGGAAATAGTAGAATTAATTAACTTTTTTTCATTTTATCCCTACAACTAGTATAACTTTGAAATAGAGCTGTCAATATGGGCTAGCCCACCCCTGTAACGATTCAAAAAAAAAAAAAGAATTATATAAATAAGAATAAATAGGTATTTAAGGGCATAATTGTCCTTTCACGTTTTAAATGAATAAATAAATAAATAAGTAAATAAATAAAACAGATTTGTATTTATTTATTTTAAATGTTATTTGACTAATTCTTGAATTAGTCTCCTAATCCAGATAGTCCTCTCTCTCTCACGCTTCTTAACTCCCTCTCTCACGTTCTCCATCTTCCTCACATTATTTCTGCCAAAACATCAACAGTTTTCACGCTTGAAGAACTAACAAAAATTTTTAAGCAAAAGAAAAAGTAATCAAAACGTCAAGGCTAAGAGAGGTTTGTCGAGAGAGGTGTACGTTGAAGTGAATTGGGAGTGGTTTGGAGGAGTTTTCCGGGCAGCAACATTAAAGTTTGAACATCGATTAAGGTATGGGTTTCTTCTCTCTTGGTCCCTTTCCCAAGAGACCCCTTAAGGTTCAAGATATTCATTCCGAAAACTAGGGTTGTTCCCTTTTGTATGTCCTTGTCACTAGCTCCCAATGAAATTTAGGTTGGGTATGATTGCTGGTAGATTTAGATGTATATTATGTTTTCGCGATGAATATGATTATGTTTGTGTACTTGGAATCGTATGAATGACAACCATGTTTTTCTTGAAATTAAGTATGTTACGGTGAATGAGGTTCTCTATGTAATGCTCCAAAAGTTTAATGTAATATGATTGTATTTATTGTGTATTTGATGTGTATAATGGGTGTACAAGATGATGTTCATTATGATGAAGTATATAGTAATTGATTAACAATCTTTTAGCCAAACAAACCCATAAAAGATGCACTTAAAATGTGTTAAAATAGTCTACGAATTTTCTTAGAAATTCAAGTGAAAATATTGATAAAAACGAATTGAAAAATGACCAAAAATTCCAGCAACAATGCAACTTTAATTTGGACTAAAGTTTAATGAAGGAAATCTGGAAATTTAATAAATTTTAAAGGGATGAGGCCACCAGGATTCGAACCTGGGACCTCATCCGTGAGGCAGCAGTAGTTCGCAGAAAAAAAAAATAAATGCTGGGGGCGGGGATCGAACCCACGACCCCCATTCGCGAAAGAATAAAAAAAAAAATAAAAAGGGATTGCTGGGGGCGGGGATCGAACCCACGACCCCCATTCGCGAAAGAGAAAAAAATAAAAAGGGAATGCTGGGGGCGGGGATCGAACCCACGACCCCCGTTCGCAACAAAAAAAAAAGAATAAAAATGGATGCGAGGCGTGGGGATCGAACCCACGACCTCAGAGCTGAAGGTGGGAGTAAAAATATTAAGGGAATAAAGGTGAGGCTGTGGGGGTTCGAACCCACCACCTCACAGCCTCCATCCCCAGCGAAATTAGGTGAAAAAATAAGGGGGGCTGTGGGGGTTCGAACCCACAACCTCCCTATTCAAGCGAATTTAATTTAAAAAAATAATAATAATGATAAATTAAAATTCTAATTAAAGTTGGAAAATTAATTCTCTTATGTAAATATTGAGATTTAATTTAGAATTCTAATTAAAATAGAATATTAATTCTTTTATGTAAATATTGAGATTTAAATTAGAATTCTAATTAAATTAGAAAATTATTCTTTCATGTAAATGATTGAAATTTACTTTAGAATTCTAATTAAAATAGAAAATTTATTATGTCATGAAAATGTTGAGATTTAATTTAGAGTTCTAAAGTTATAAATGTTGGAAATAAAATCAATGAAAAATATAAATGATATCCAAATAATTCAAGATTTGGGTTCCCGTGCCCAAAACCTCCGTATTGATACATAAGTCATACGTGAGTAAAATATTCAAGGATAATGCCATCTACTTAGATCAAAAATTTAGATCTTGGTATATATATATATAAATACAAGATACATAAGTCTTGTAATACATAATCTTAGGAAAATAAGAATCACTTAACGAATTATAAATGAAGCCCCGTGGCTTGTATGTATAGACAAATAAGTTTAACATACGTTCAAATTAAGTGAACCTAAGATATACGTAATGAAAGGAAGAATGTGGTGACAACCATGATGTGAGGCTAATGTATATGATGAGAGCAATCTCAAATGAGCCTAAGTAAAGGGTACCAATACGTACTCACCAATGAGAGTGTAAGATAATGAAGAGATCAGTCTCAATGAACACTCTAATGACAATATTGAGTTTAAAACACTTAATACTAATGATGAGATGAGAAATCATCTATTGAGCTATGATGTCCTCATACTAGAAGCCAACTTCCATGATGTATGAGTTGAATGTAATGGAACTTTATACCGAGCACCGATAGGCTAGCTATGAGCGGTGATGCCTTCTTTCGGGAAGGGCGGAGGTTCACGTAACTCTCATGAGATGAGACCGTCCGGCTTGCCGGGTATGGGTCTCCATATATCTCCTAGTCTTTGAACCTATATTGCCACTATAGGGATCTGGCGGGGTTAAATTCCCATAAACGCCAGCATGTTATTGAATCACTTTGGCCGGTGATTCCACCTCTTTTCGGTGTGGGGGAGACACTGGATTTCATGATGCTCACATGATCTATGTCGGTTAAAGTTAAAGTTCCCAATGAATGAATGAGGCCAGCCTCAAATGAATCATATAAAGAAATGAATGATACCGAAGGTGTTAGGATAGGATAATCAAGAGGTGAGCTAGATTCAGGTAATGACATTAGGTCATTCCTGATCATTGCACAGCAAACCCGATGAAAGTCTTAAACTACATCCTAGGTATAGCTGGTGTTCGCACTGGCCTATGAATGAATTGAAATGAAATACGAATGAATGAGTGAAGCAGACTCTGTGTTTGCTAAAGAAGGCTCCCTAGTTGAGGTCCCATATGTTGAGCCCTCATTTTGGAAAGTCTTAAGGTTAAGTCTATGATAATAAGGTCTCATGGTATATGAATGAATAATATGAAAGAAACTATGTGTTATATGTTATGTGATAGGTGAAGATGTTATGTCTTGTGTGCAATACGATGATTATAATGATGCATGTCACTCTCATGGCATAACTTTCCTAATCTCATTTTAGCAAGTCCACTGACTTGACTTCCAAACATCATGTTGTTAGGGAAGAGCTCTTCTTTCTCATGCATGTCCCTGGTGTGTGCTTGCATATACCCATACTTAGTACAAGTGTGTACTAATTCCATACGAACATCTACTTTTAGGTGCAGGCACAGGTGGACGCTAGAGCTACAGGTTCGTTGTTGCAGCTATCCGGACGTCAGTATTCATCCGGAGTTTGGTAGGTCCTCATGCTTTCGAGGATGCTACTGTTTTACATTCTAGCGTAGTTTTAGAGTTGAGCTAGTGGAGCATGTTCCGCTAGCGTTTCTTTCCTGTTTTGGTTCAGACTTTGTATTGGTGCTATTTTGGCCGATATACAATTAATACTTAATGAATTATTTCTTTCAGTTGCCTATCTCTTAAATGTTAGATGGTTGATGATGAACGATTACGAAATGTTAAGAATGTTTAGCAAGTATGATTAAAGAATCAAAAATTTCAAATTTTCCGCTAAAATTAATCTATGTAAAGTAAGAATGACGTAAGTAGGCTTGTCTGCGACCTCTGAGAGGTCAACGACGCCGGTCTCGTCTGGGGTCTAGATTCCGGTCGTGACAAAGTTGGTATCAGAGCGCTAGGTTAAATTCCTAGAATAACGAGTTCACATCAACCACATTGAGTAGTTTCTAAGTCATGGTAGTGAAGTGCACCACTATCCTGGATTAGAGACTGCATGATGCGTAGGAAAGACTTCCCTTCTTCTGATCTTATTGTGCTTTTCCTAATGTTTGAATTCTTGGTGTTACGAACGTGTCTAACATCAACCTTGTTGTTTTCAGAGAATGAACTCTTGGGGAACTAAGGGTCGGAGGACGGGAGCAGCAGCAGCTAGGGGTAATCAGAATCCACCCCAGGCTCCAGCTGAAGGAGTGGCCATGCCAGTTAACCCAGCTGCGTTGACTGATGCGGAGGTGAGGGCATCTCTAGCCCAGATGGCACAGGCCATCACGATGCAGGCCCAAGCTATGACTGCCCAAGTCAACCGGCAGGATGTTCTGAGGGAAAACCCACCGGTTCGCAGCATAGCTGACAGACTGCGAGACTTCACGAGGATGAATCCTCCAATTTTCACAGGGGCTAAGACTTCAGAAGATCCCCAGGAATTTATAGACGAGTTGCATAAGATACTGGTGGCCATGGGGGCCACTGATATTGAGAAGGCTGAGTTGGCTTCCTACCAGCTCAAAGATGTTGCACAGACTTGGTGCAAAATGTGGCGAGATAGCCGTGTCCTAGGAGGGGTGCCAGTCACCTGGGAGCTGTTCAAGACAGCATTTTTGGAAAGGTTCTTCCCTAGAGAGATGAAAGAGGCCAAGGTTGAGGAGTTCATCAACCTCAAGCAAGGATCCATGACTGTCAGGGAGTATTCCCTGAAGTTTGTGAAGTTATCTAGGTATGTACTTCCCTTAGTATTTGATAACAAGAATGATGAGAGTACTTAACTTTGTTGAAATTATCCAGGTATGCTACTCCCTTGGTTTCTACCAGCAGGGAGGAGATGAGCAGATTCCTCACAGGAATCAATGGAGACCTGGAGGAGGATTGTCGGGCTGCGATGCTCCATGATGATATGGACCTTTCTAGATTAATGATGCATGTCCAGCAGGTAGAGGACAGCCGAAAGAGGAGAGGTGTACGTGATGTTAGGAGGCCTAGGCCTCAAGATCAGGCAGGTCCCAGCCATGGAGGCCATAGAAACAATTTTGGCGTCCGCGAGCAGCCCAAATTCAAGAAGGGGCAACAGAGTGCTGGAAATTCTGACCCTCAGAGAAATACAACGCCTAGAGGAGGCAGACCCGAACCCAAGAGGGGCAATGGAGGTGAGATGCAGCGTCCAAGGAAGACTTGTACTAAGTGTGGCCGAATGCACCTTGGAGAATGTAGACAGGGCACTAATGCCTGTTTCGGTTGTGGTAAGAGTGGACACATGGTCATAGACTGTCCCCAGAACAGAGGTCAGGCTGGGGGTAATGCTCAGCCTAGGCCTACCCCACATAATGCAGCAGCAGCCGAGCCTCCGAAGAGGAACAGATTTTATGCCTTGAAAGGTAGGGAGGAGCAGGAGAAGTCCGCTGATGTGGTCACAGGTATGCTGCAAGTATTCTCAACTTCTGTTTATGCTTTACTTGATCCAGGGTCTACGCTTTCCTTTGTGACTCCTCTGCTTGCCCTTACCTTTGAAATACTACCTGAAGTTCTGCATGATCCTATAGTGGTTAGTACGCCTTTAGGAGAAAATGTGAGAACCGATAGGGTATACAAGAATTGCCCAATAGTTGTGAGTGGCAAGGCTATGTGTGCAAACTTGATTGAGTTACCCATGCGTGATTTTGATATTATTCTTGGCATGGACTGGCTTCACAGCTATTATGCTTGCTTGGACTGTCGTAGTAGGGTGGTGAGGTTTCGCTTCCCTAATGGAGAAGAGTTAGTCTGGGAGGGGTACAATCCGATTCGTCCTAACCCCTTGGTTTCAAATCTCAAGGCCAATAAAATGATGGCCAAAGGGTTACTATGTCATCTAGTGAGTGTTAATGATTTAGATCATGACGTTCCTTCCATAGACTCGGTGCCTGTAGTAAATGAATTCCTAGATGTGTTTCCTGAAGATTTGCCTGGAGTCCCTCCCCTTCGAGAGATTGACTTTGGTATCGACTTAGAACCTGATACTAAACCAATCTCAATTCCTCCTTATAGAATGGCTCCAGCAGAACTCAAGGAGTTGAAGCTGCAGTTAAAAGATCTCACGGATAAGGGTTTCATTCAGCCGAGCATATCCCCTTGGGGCGCTCCAGTGTTGTTTGTAAAGAAAAAGGATGGGACCCTTAGAATGTGTATCGATTATCGGCAGCTCAACAAAGTTACTATAAAGAATAAGTACCCACTTCCCAGAATTGATGATTTGTTCGATCAGCTCCAAGGGTCTAGTTTCTTCTCTAAGATTGATCTTCGTTCAGGGTATCATCAGCTTAGAGTTAGGGATAGGGATGTCCCAAAAACAGCTTTTCGTACCCGTTATGGTCATTATGAGTTCTTGGTTATGTCATTCGGTCTCACGAATGCACCTGCTGCATTTATGGACCTCATGAACAGAGTTTTCCGTGAATACCTTGACTCTTTCGTCATAGTATTCATTGATGACATTCTCATCTACTCTAAGACCAAGGAAGAGCATGAACAGCATTTGAGACTAACCTTGCAGGTACTTAGACAGCATCAGTTGTATGCCAAATTCAGCAAGTGTGAATTCTGGCTGAGATCAGTGACCTTCCTAGGCCATGTTGTGTCCGATCAAGGTGTAGAAGTGGACCCCAGAAAGACTGAAGCCGTTAAGAAGTGGCCAAAGCCTCTTACACCCACCGATATCCGTAGCTTTCTGGGATTGGCTGGTTACTACCGCAGGTTCGTGGAGGGATTTTCTTCCATTGCTGCCCCACTTACAACCTTGACAAAGAAGAAATCCAAGTTTGAATGGACGGAGACTTGTGAGAAGAGTTTCCAGGAGCTCAAGGACAGACTCACTTCAGCCCCGGTGCTTACTCTGCCTAAGAGTGGCGAGAATTACACTGTCTATTGTGATGCATCTAGGGTTGGTTTGGGATGTGTTCTTATGCAGGCTGGTAAGGTGATAGCCTATGCTTCCAGACAGCTCAAGGTTCATGAAAAGAATTATCCCACTCATGACTTGGAGTTGGCAGCCGTGGTGTTTGCATTGAAGCTGTGGAGGCATTATCTGTATGGGGTACATGTGGATGTGTTCACGGATCATAAGAGTCTCCAGTACGTGTTCACGCAGAGGGAGCTGAATCTACGGCAACGCAGATGGTTGGAGCTGCTGAAGGATTATGACATGAATGTGCACTATCATCCAGGTAAGGCTAATGTTGTGGCTGATGCTTTGAGCAGGATGAGCATGGGGAGTACAGCCCACGTTGAGGATGAGAAGAAGGAACTAGTGAAAGAGGTACACAGACTGGCCAGACTGGGTGTGCGGTTGGTTGACTCTACTAGTGGAGGTGTTTCAGTTCACCCTAGTTCTGAATCATCCCTGATAGTGGAAGTCAAAAAGGGTCAGCAACTTGATCCTGTGTTGATGGAGATGAAGGACTCAGTGTTGTTAAAAATGAACGAGTCTTTTGCTCTGGGAGATGATGGCATACTTAGATACCAGAACCGATTGTGCGTACCAGATGTAGATGATTTACGGACCAGGATTGTTGCAGAGGCCCATGGTTCCAGATATTCCATACATCCAGGTTCCACAAAAATGTATCATGATCTTAAGCAGATTTATTGGTGGGATGGCATGAAGAAGGATATTGCAGACTATGTGGCTAAGTGTCCTAATTGTCAGCAGGTTAAGGCAGAGCATCTTAAGCCTGGTGGTCTGACTCAGATTATTGAGGTTCCGACTTGGAAATGGGAGGCCATTAATATGGACTTCGTAGTTGGTCTTCCGAGGACTAGGAGGCAGCATGACTCTATATGGGTTGTTGTGGACAGATTGACTAAGTCTGCCCACTTTATCCCTGTGAAGTCTACTTACAGGGCCGAGGATTACGCGAGACTCTACATTGATGAGATTGTGAGATGGCATGGAATTCCTTTGTCTATTATTTCAGATAGAGGAGCTCAGTTTACTTCGCATTTTTGGAGATCTTTCCAGAAAAGCTTAGGCACGCAGGTGAAACTTAGCACCGCCTTTCATCCTCAGACAGATGGGCAGGCAGAGCGCACTATTCAGACATTGGAGGACATGTTGAGAGCGTGTGCGATTGACTTTAGAGGTAATTGGGATGACCATCTACCTTTGATAGAGTTCTCGTATAATAATAGCTATCACTCCAGCATTGGGATGGCACCGTTTGAGGCATTGTATGGTAGGAGGTGTAGATCTCCAGTTGGGTGGTTCGAGGTTGGAGAGTCATCTATTTTGGGTCCAGAGATCATTCATGAGGCCTTGGAGAAAGTTAGAATGATTAGAGACAGGTTGTCTACCGCTTACAGCCGACAAAAGTCATATGCAGACAACAGAAAGCGACCCTTAGAATTTAACGTTGGTGACCAGGTTTACTTGAAGATATCGCCTATGAAAGGGGTGATGCGATTTGGTAGAAAAGGGAAGCTTAGTCCGAGGTATGTGGGGCCATATGAGATCCTACAGCGCGTGGGTGAGGTGGCCTATGAGTTAGCATTGCCTGCGGAGCTAGCTTCTGTTCATCCAGTCTTTCATGTCTCTATGTTGAAGAAGTGCCTAGGTGATCCAGCATCAATCCTACCTGTAGAAGGTTTGGGGGTTGGTGAAGACTTGTCCTATGAGGAAATACCTGTTGAGATCTTAGACAGACAGGTCAAGCGGCTGAGGAACAAGGAGATTGCCACAGTGAAGGTATTGTGGAGAAACCATCTTGTTGAGGGTGCTACGTGGGAGGCTGAGGCCGACATGAGATCCCGATATCCACATCTTTTCAACTCTTGAGGTTAGGCTTCCTACTCGTAAGACTATAGTTCCTTATCTCTTCGTATTTGTTGCTATTGGCTGATTGTACATAGCAATTAAGTTATGATCTGATTGGCATTATGAGGTGTAATGGTAGTGTCATTCGGGGACGAATGTTCCTAAGGGGGGGATAATGTAACGATTCAAAAAAAAAAGAATTATATAAATAAGAATAAATAGGTATTTAAGGGCATAATTGTCCTTTCACGTTTTAAATGAATAAATAAATAAATAAATAAAACAGATTTGTATTTATTTATTTTAAATGTTATTTGACTAATTCTTGAATTAGTCTCCTAATCCAATTAGTCCTCTCTCTCTCACGCTTCTTAACTCCCTCTCTCACGTTCTCCATCTTCCTCACATTATTTCTGCCAAAATATCAACAGTTTTCATGCTTGAAGAACTAACAAAAATTTTTAAGCAAAAGAAAAAGTAATCAAAACGTCAAGGCTAAGAGAGGTTTGTCGAGAGAGGTGTACGTTGAAGTGAATTGGGGGTGGTTTAGAGGAGTTTTCCGGGCAGCAACATTTAAAGTTTGAACTTCGATTAAGGTATGGGTTTCTCTCATGGAATTCTTTCTCCAAGAGTACTTTCTTTCGAACGTTTCTTAAACTCTTGAAACTAAGGTTGTTCCCCTTCGTATGTCCTTGTCCTTAGCTCCCTAACGAATTTGTAGGATGGGTATGTTGTGCTGCTAGATTTTTGCATGAATGATGTGTTTAAATTTTGTGTCTTTCGGAAAGTATGAAAGTATATATGTATGTATTTGTGCAAGATTTTGACCATGACTTTAAGTCTTTCTTTGGCATGTTAATAGATTAGAGATTACTCGTGTTTTATGTGCAAATAGAGGCTCTTAAAAGCTTGATGTTCACTTGTTGAAATGCTATAAATTTTAGTTAAACAAATGACCAAATCATACTTTTAACTTGTCTTAAGAATCCTACCGAACGACAAATAAAGAGGTGCTTAAAAGTCCCGTAAATCGCTTCATAAAAATGTGTAACAAAGTTCCAGAATCTGGAAATTCGCTACAGGTGAATTCTGGAAATTTTGGGTGTCAAAAAAATTAAATAAAAATAGGCGAGGTCTGCAGGGATCGAACCCGAGACCTCACCAAAGTAAGACAAAAAAAAAAGAATGTGCCAGGCGGGGCTCGAAATGGGGGCTGGGACCGGCGAAATTCGCCAAGAAAAGAAATAAAAAGGGGGCTGGGGGGGATCGAACTCGCGACCCCCAGCCACACGCGAAAAAGAAAAAAAAAAGAAAAAAAAAACGTGAGGCGTGGGAATCGATCCCACGACCTCAGTAGGAGAAAATTAAAAAAAAAATATATGAGGTTGTGGGGATTCGATCCCATAACCTCACTGTAGATGCTTTTTTTTTATGAATTAAAGAAGGAGGGGCTGTGGGGGTTCGAACCCACAACCTCCCTATTCAAGCGAATTCAATAAAAAAAAAATAATAATAATGATAAATTAAAATTCTAATTAAAGTTGGAAAATTAATTCTCTTATGTAAAATATTGAGATTTAATTTAGAATTCTAATTAAAATAGAATATTAATTCTTTTATGTAAATATTGAGATTTAAATTAGAATTCTAATTAAATTAGAAAATTATTCTTTCATGTAAATGATTGAAATTTACTTTAGAATTCTAATTAAAATAGAAAATTTATTATGTCATGAAAATGTTGAGATTTAATTTAGAGTTCTAAAGTTATAAATGTTGGAAATAAAATCAATGAAAAATATAAATGATATCCAAATAATTCAAGATTTGGGTTCCCGTGCCCAAAACCTCCGTATTGATACATAAGTCATACGTGAGTAAAATATTCAAGGATAATGCCATCTACTTAGATCAAAAATTTAGATCTTGGTATATATATATATAAATACAAGATACATAAGTCTTGTAATACATAATCTTAGGAAAATAAGAATCACTTAACGAATTATAAATGAAGCCCCGTGGCTTGTATGTATAGACAAATAAGTTTAACATACGTTCAAATTAAGTGAACCTAAGATATACGTAATGAAAGGAAGAATGTGGTGACAACCATGATGTGAGGCTAATGTATATGATGAGAGCAATCTCAAATGAGCCTAAGTAAAGGGTACCAATACGTACTCACCAATGAGAGTGTAAGATAATGAAGAGATCAGTCTCAATGAACACTCTAATGACAATATTGAGTTTAAAACACTTAATACTAATGATGAGATGAGAAATCATCTATTGAGCTATGATGTCCTCATACTAGAAGCCAACTTCCATGATGTATGAGTTGAATGTAATGGAACTTTATACCGAGCACCGATAGGCTAGCTATGAGCGGTGATGCCTTCTTTCGGGAAGGGCGGAGGTTCACGTAACTCTCATGAGATGAGACCGTCCGGCTTGCCGGGTATGGGTCTCCATATATCTCCTAGTCTTTGAACCTATATTGCCACTATAGGGATCTGGCGGGGTTAAATTCCCATAAACGCCAGCATGTTATTGAATCACTTTGGCCGGTGATTCCACCTCTTTTCGGTGTGGGGGTTACACTGGATTTCATGATGCTCACATGATCTATGTCGGTTAAAGTTAAAGTTCCCCATGAATGAATGAGGCCAGCCTCAAATGAATCATATAAAGAAATGAATGATACCGAAGGTGTTAGGATAGGATAATCAAGAGGTGAGCTAGATTCAGGTAATGACATTAGGTTATTCCTGATCATTGCACAACAAACCCGATGAAAGTCTTAAACTACATCCTAGGTATAGCTGGTGTTCGCACTGGCCTATGAATGAATTGAAATGAAATACGAATGAATGAGTGAAGCAGACTCTGTGTTTGCTAAAGAAGGCTCCCTAGTTGAGGTCCCATATGTTGAGCCCTCATTTTGGAAAGTCTTAAGGTTAAGTCTATGATCATAAGGTCTCATGGTATATGAATGAATAATATGAAAGAAACTATGTGTTATATGTTATGTGATAGGTGAAGATGTTATGTCTTGTGTGCAATACGATGATTATAATGATGCATGTCACTCTCATGGCATAACTTTCCTAATCTCATTTTAGCAAGACCACTGACTTGACTTCCAAACATCATGTTGTTAGGGAAGAGCTCTTCTTTCTCATGCATGTCCCTGGTGTGTGCTTGCATATACCCATACTTAGTACAAGTGTGTACTAATTCCATACGAACATCTACTTTTAGGTGCAGGCACAGGTGGACGCTAGAGCTACAAGTTCGTTGTTGCAGCTATCCGGACGTCAGTATTCATCCGGAGTTTGGTAGGTCCTCATGCTTTCGAGGATGCTACTATTTTACATTCTAGCGTAGTTTCGAGTTGAGCTAGTGGAGCATGTTCCACTAGCGTTTCTTTCCTATTTTGGTTCAGACTTTGTATTGGGGTTATTTTGACCGATATACAATTAATACTTAATGAACTATTTCTTTCAGTTGCCTATCTCTTAAATGTTAGATGGTTGATGATGAACGATTACGAAATGTTAAGAATGTTTAGCAAGTATGATTAAAGAATCAAAAATTTCAAATTTTCCGCTAAAATTAATCTATGTAAAGTAAGAATGACGTAAGTAGGCTTGTCTGCGACCTCTGAGAGGTCAACGACGCCGGTCTCGTCTGGGGTCTAGATTCCGGTCGTGACAACCCCATTCGGGCTAAACCATACATGTTTTGACATTTTATGGGTCAGGTCGGGGTAGCCCATTTTTGGCGTGGGCCAGAAAATGGTCGGCCCAACTCACAAGTATGTGGGCTACAGGCTTGACGGGCAGTCCATTTTTTTAAAAAAATTATATTTTTTTATAATTATTAAATTAAATTTTAAATTATTATTAAAAATATTATCATAAATATCGACAAAACAATATTACATGATGTTAATGTTAGTACTTGTTAATCAAATCAAAATAAAATTATTTTTATAATATTTATTAGAGATAATTTCAGAGACCTCCATGTTTCGCTCTACAACACTCACCTCTCATTTGGTTTACGATATTACGTCTACCTCCCTTATTTTCATTTACTTGTAACCATTCTTTAAACCTATTTAATATAAATATAAATCAATATAGATTTGACAATTTTACTTTTTTTTATATAAATTTCTTCTAATTAATAAATATTATATAAAAAATAACTCATTTGACTAATACTTTAAAAATAAATTAACACAAAGACTTGTTTTTTTAATACAACAAAGATCAAAGTCTTCAAATAAGCTGACTCACATTTTCACCAAATATTAATTCTTTATCTCTATTTCACCTTTACCAATTCACGTAAATTTTTTCCCACGATAAGCCTTCATTTTCCGGCAACAATTTCTTCAAATAGAAGACCAAATTGAACTTCCCAAGAAATAAATTCAATAAGAACAATAAGATTTTGTTTTAGTTAAACATTTACACAAGCGAAGAAGAAACATGATCCAACGAATAAAGATAAATCATTGAAAATTAGACCTAAACATTCATATATAAGGGTAAATTTGTCAAATCTAAATTAATTTATATTTATTTAAATAGGTTTACAAAATGGTTACAAGAAAATAAAAATAAGAGAGATAGACATAATATCGTAAACCACAGGGAAGGTGAGTATTATAGAGCGAATCCTGAAGGGAGGTCTCTGAAATTATCTCTATTTATTAAGCTTTTTTTCAAGTAAAAATATAAATATATAAATAAAAATAATAACATAATTATTTTGAATTTGGACTCTCTTAATTTTAAAATTTAATATCATATTATATTTTTCAATTAATTATTATTGACCTACGTGCCGGTCCTATCTATATTTCTCAAGCCCATCAAATCAACAGACTTATTCAGGCCGGGCTAAAAAATCCTTTTCTTAAATGAGCTCCAAAAATCTTAGTCCAACCTTATTAAATTCCGGGTTAGACCAGGCTGGCCCAACAAACCTAGCCCGTATTGACGGCTCTACTTTGAAAGTTTAAACAACTTTTGAAGATCCAATTTTTTCTAAGAGGATACTTAATATAAATAAAGAGCAAAATAATGATGTTAATTAACCAATTACCTGATTCCGTTATGACATAAGGATTAGTTATAACCCATTAGCTGATTCCGTTAGAGTGGTTAATTGTAGTTTTAATTGAAGTTTTCTTTCAAAGTACTAGCCAATCTAACTCTAAAACAGACCTGCTAAGGTATTATCCGAGGCTTGATTTGGTTGACAAATATATATTTCGTATATTTTTATTTATATGTCGTTATCACTAAAAATAAATAAAAATTTAATATTTATCATTTCATAAAAATAATAGGTACTTTTTCACCTATCATATTATTTTCTCTAATAGTGTGTAGAAAAAGAACGTTCTAGACGATGCCATGTCACATGTGCACGGGAATAAATCATCTGAGATTCATCTTCATTCCCATCCGTCTGAAACCTCTCTCAACCGCTGAAGCCAAAGTGTAGTTCGTCTAAAAAGCATTTTCCATTTCGTTTTTTTTTTTCGCTTCACGCACAAAAGCATGACTAGTTTTTCCGTTCCTTTAAATACTCGCTCCAATGATCAGTACTGCTCAAAATTCCCGCCTTCCAAAACTGCCAAAATTGTGATCAGAGAAATTCCATTTCCAAAACTCCCAAAGTTCTTCAACCGGCTATGGATGAAAATGAAAATGCGGAAGATACTGATGTATCAGAAGCTAGTACTCTGTCTCTAAACTCAGAGTTCGAAGATCCTGAAGCAGAAACTACTAAACGCAAGCCGACGCAAGAGACCGGAGAAACTAGTAAACGCAGGCGGACGCCGTTGAATCCGGCGTTTGGCGACGATGCGGAAGCATCAGGGACTTCTAGACTTTTGTCAAAGCCGGTGGATGGAGGTGCTTCTGAGCCAGTGGATATGGATGCCTACGACAACATACCACGGGCATTTCCCGCTCCGGAACTATACCCAGCCATGGATAGATATTTACCGCCACATGTTCGAGGAAAATCCATAGAAGAAAAAGTCGCTTATTCGGATGATATACTCATGCAATATGCTCCTAGTCAGAAAGAGGTACACTCATTTTCTATATACTCCTTCGACATTTGGTTTTTGAAATAGAAAAGCTGTACAGGGAGGAAGTTCAGTAATATTATGATTAGGTCTCATTCAATTTTGACATATGTTTAACGATTCAGATTGAACTGCGAGAATACAGGGACAAAATCATATCAGAATATCCGGTATTGTTACCCTCTATCGTTTCACATTGTTATTCTCTCTCTATATATATATATATATATATATATATATATATATAAACGTACTAATACAATTATTTGTTTATCCTTCAGCGGTTACACGAGAAATTATATGCTATAAATCCCACAGAAATTTTTGTCCCTTCCTTTATCAAGGCAATCAATGAGAAAACAGAGGATAGGTTCAACAATATCATTTCTGAGCCCTCTCCGGGTATTTTAACCTTTGAAATCTTTCAACCAGAGTATTGTGAGATGTTGGTGGCTGAGGTATCTGAAGCCTTGTTGTTCTGTTGTTGCTTGACAATTCTTTTTGTTCTGTCTTGTTGCTGATCAAATAGTATTCAATTTTTAGGTAAACCATTTTCAAACCTGGATCCAGCAAACAGACATCCGAACCGAGCATCGGAACAATATGAACAACATGACGTATCTTGATGATTTAGGAATGGAATATATGCTTCAAAATCTCATGGATAGGTTTATAAGTCCAATTTCCAAAGGTAATAACTAATCTATCCATCTATCTCCAAAGATGTATAAGAGATTAATCACCTCACATTTGCAAAGTAATGCTCTCAGACACTAATCGAGGTATTATGCAGTTTTTTTCACTCAGGTTGGGGGATCTACCCTTAATGAACATGAGTGTGTTGTTGAGTGTCATACCGATGGCGAAAATGAATTAGGTGAATAGTCTATTTTGTTGTCACGTAGATTCTAGGCAACAATTTTTCTGCACCCTTAACATTTTCTTTTTTCAGCTGTTCAAGTTGATGACGCGGAACTTACCTTAAATGTGTGCTTGGGCCAGCAATTCCTTGGGGGAGAATTGTGCTTCCAGGGTGTATATTGTGAGAAACATGTGGACACTCCGACACGACCTGAGGTAATTAAATTGTACTCCAAATAATTGGTTTATACATAGTGCTTAATCAAGCACGGGAGTAAGTAATGGTGCTTCTCAAAATGATCCCAAGAAAGCTTACTGTAAAGATTGCTACCAAAGAAGAGTGATAGCACCAAGTACTATGAGATCTTGGGAGTTCCTAACAGTGCTTCACGAGATGATCTCAAGAAAGTTTACCCTAAACCTGCCACTAAAACTAATCCTGATAAGGGTGGTGATCCTGTAAAAGAAAATTTTACTTGCTTTTTATTTATGGATTTGTTAATTTTGTGACCCCTTTTGGGAGATTGTTGTTTATCTTTGTATAATGATCAATCTTTTTGTAATTTTTTCTATTTACCTAATATCTCTGGGTTTTGTTTTAGATATGTTAAATTCTATTTGAAGAAGTTGAAGGGGAAGGTTGATACTGTTAGTGAAGTTCGAATGTTTTGTGGGATACTAGATACGTAACTAGATGCTACGTATGTTTTTATTGACGTCGAGCTAACTACATAGTCAGAGGGGAACTTTCCTAAAATGCGCGGATAAAGATATAGCTTGCCTGTCGAGCCGATGGGCGAAGGGCTGAAGGCTTAGTTTCCCCCAAGCTTCATCATGGTCAACTCTGAGTTTGACGGGTTTTGTTTTAGAGCTTAGGAAACTAATCTGTTATGGTTTTGTTTTAGAGTTTAGGAAACTAATTCTAATGGGAAGAAGTGAAAGGGGAAGATTAATTCTGTTAGTGAAGCTGGACTTGTTTGTGTTAAGAAAAAGCATTAGTTGTTATGTTTTCTTTAGTATGTTATGTTAGTTAAAGTTAAAGTTGAAAAAGGGTATTGGAAGTTGCAAATAACATTTGTAGGAGTTTTAGTATCAACATGATGAGAAAATGTAATATCGGTTTCTCAATGATTTTTTTCAACAGGATAATTTTGAATATTCACACATTTTGGGGCATGCAATTCTCTATCAGGGTCGCAATAGGCATGTTTCTAAGGTGACTACAGCTGGGAAAAGATACAATTTGGTGTTGGGCTGCAAAAGGTACAAATATATTTGACTTATGTTCTAGTTCTTTAGTGCATCATTACCTAGCTAATTACTGTTATAATCATTTTGCAGCGCTGGTTTTAGGCAAGTGTGTAAGCAACTGGGTGATTTTAGTTGGTGTTCCGAATGTAAGCAGGAGAAGGATAGGAGAAATAGGGAAATTGCGTGTACATTCATGGCAGGGGTAAGTTGTTTTGTATTGAATTGTTTGTTTTTGTGATAATTGGTAGTAAATAATAGGAGCAGTAATCTTTATATAATGTTCTTGATCCAATCTATTAGTGTATGTATCAGGGAAATAACTAATATACCCTATATCATTTTTCTTTTTTGTTTTCAGTTTGTGCAGAAATGAGGGTGGTACGGTTATTGTGCTGAAGTTGAGTCTTTCATACAAACAAACACTTGGGTCTTTTCCGTTTTCAGGTGCTGCTGGGATGAGTGTGGTATGGTTGCTGTGCTGAATCGAGTCTGTCATACAAATGAACACTCCTTTTCGAATCATACAAACTCTGCTATCATTGTGAACTTGTAATGTCTGTTATCACAGAACAGATTAAAACTTTGTTTCAATGTTTTCTTAAAACTTGTAATGTCTGTTATCACAGAACAGAAAACGGATACTTAACAATTTTTTAGAACTTTTTGCACTATGACTTTTCTCATAAAAATTTGTTGTCCTTATCGTAGTTTTACCTTACTGTTATGATAATCTCTTCTTTTTCCTAGCTTCATGTGTTGTTAGTTGCAGAGGTCTAACTATCTTCTGCCCATCCCATTAGATTCGCTTTGCTTCTTTGTCTCCTATATTATGAAAATTTTGAAATCGTTTGTTATTTTTTTACTTCCATTTTCTTCAAGTCTATTATGGTAGTTGTTCTAATATCTATTAGAAAATTGATTACTTCAATTTTTGAATACTCAGAAGTTATAGTTTTTTCAATACTGTTATTTGAATTGTATATTGAACTACCTATCCAAATGTTATAATTTTCTCTTTCAATATTCTAGTGATGATAAATTGGTCCTTGTAATATGAATTAAAAGTGATCAAGTGAAAAAAAATGGTATTGCTATGAATGGTAAAATTTAGAAATAGATTTCTATTTTTAATTACTATTCATGGAGTTATGGTACAAGATTTAAATTTGTAAGTCGACACTATTGTTTATAATAAATTTTAAATTACAATCCCAAATAAAATACGAAGAAATATAATGTTATTCATCAAGATTGCAATATAATTATGTTCTTTATCCATATAGTGACTATTTTTCGAACTCATATGATTTAGATTTGACCCGATCTACATAAATATTCCATGATTTTTTTTGAAATATCCCAACAAATCTAATTGAAACTCAATACACTTTATAGAGTCACAATTTGAATTGAACACGTTTTATTTTATAGAATCCATAAAATTTCAATTTTATATATATATATATATATATTATTATTATTATTATTATTTTATTTTTTTTGGAACAATAAAAAAAATCATCCTTTTTTTTGGAACAATAAAAAAAAGTTGGTGTACCCTATTCCTATATATAGGGAATAATAACATACAACATAAGAACAAATTATTGGTACAGAAGATGGAGGAGAACAACGAGGGTTCATCGGAGGAGGCAACGCTGAGACCCGAGCCATGTTTAGAACACAAGGCGGAAAACTATGATGATTTAGAAGAAGAATTGGAATTCGATCCTTTATTATACACGTCTCTTGAGCGTTATCTTCCAGATAATTTTATTAATTCTTCACGACTTGATAAAGTTCCATACTTGAATCAAATTCTTCTTGATTATTCTCCTCCATCTCAGCGCAATCATGTAAGTAATTATAATTATTAATAACTAGATTTCACGTTTTACCCATCTATACCATAATTAATCTTTTACGTGTTATTTTTACTTAGCATTAATTTCATTGTTGCTACACTTTTGTCGTCCTTGTTGCTAATTCGTAAATTAATTGTTTTTGGTTAACATGCTTGGATTTATTTTTTATTTTGTTTATTTATAAAACAGAATTCAACTTATGTATATGTCCTCTGTAACGGAGGACTTATCATGTGAATTAAGTCTTTTATTATTTTAGTTTAAATTCAACTGCTTATAAGTATTTTTTAAAATTGACTTTAAAGTTATTTTAACTTAAAATTCGATCCAAACAAGCTCTTTAGCTCTAACATTTTGGATGGCAATGGAGCGGTCCGGATGCGGAGCGGGGTGGATTTAAAGCTATGTAGGGTGGAGCGGTTTTAAGGTTATGTGGGGTTGGTTGAATGCGGGGCGGGTTGAAGTGAGTTTTTTTTAAATTAATGTGGGGAAGGGAGGGTTGCAGGGTATATGTGATTTTAGGTAGGTTCAAACTTAATTTTAACTTTTTACATGTTATTGAGTGAGATCATTATTTCTTGAGATATTTCATTAAAGCTTCTAAAATATTCAAGATAATAAATGAAAATAGTTCAATAAAATTAATATAATTTCCCAATTGAACTCTAAAAAATAAATTTTAAGTCACTATCCTACTAAATTAATGAAAAAATGAATTTATTTTATAAATTTTATTTTTAGTATCAAATATAACTAGAAAGAAAATGTTTAAAAAATTATATGGGGCGGGTCTATGGGGGTGGGGGTTGAACGGGTTGAAAATAAAAAATATTGCTATACAAGGCGAAGCGAATTAAAAATTGTACGGGTTAAGCTCAATCGGCACCGCCCAAGTCTGGCCCATTGCCATCCTAACATAAATCAAATTGAATAGGAACAAAAACCATTATTTAATATATATATATATAATTTTATTTTTCTTACTATATATTGTAACTTGTTTATTTTTTCTTTGGCTAATCAATTCTTGATACACCTTTTAATCATGTTGCTACTACAGAGGCATAAACATAGAGAATATAGACAAAAGATCATGTCAAATTATCAGGTATGTACACATAACAAATAGTCAAATATTGTGATATTTCAAGTTCAATTGTGGTAACAACAAAAATATATATAATCTCAATCTTGATTGTTTTTCAGCCTCTACACAAGGTGTTATATACCATGCACCCAACAAATTTCTTTGTGCCTTCATTTCTTAAGGCCATCTCTGAGAACACCGAACAAAGCTTCAGAAATATAATGGCTGAACCCTCTCCGGGTATTCTAACATTTCAAATGCTTCAACCACGTTTTTGTGACATGATGTTGGAGGAGGTACGTACTATATAATAGTAGTATATAGGGAAAAGAGTCTGATATACCCCTCAAACTTTATCATTTAGAGCTGATATATATACCCTTCCTTATGACGGTAAAGATATATAGGAGCCCCTTTCAAAACAAAAGTTGAGGAATATGTAATAGTAAATAGGGAAAAGGGTCTGAGATACCCTTCAACTTTGTCATCTAGAGTTGGTATACCCTCCCTTATGACGGTAAAGATATATATGAGTCACTTTCATAACGAGAGACATATCAGCACCAAATAACAAAGTTGAGGAATATGTAATAGTAAATAGGAAAAAAGGTCTGAGATACCCCTCAACTTTGTCATCTAGAGTTGGTATACCCTCCCTTTTGACGGTAAAGATATATATGAGTCACTTTCATAACGAGGGGCGTATATATCAGACTTTTTTCCCTACGACAAAGTTGAGATATCATATCTTTTTCCCTAGTATATATAACGCATATTTGTTAGGGGTGACATATGTTTTCTTAATTGTTAATTAATTAGGTAGAAAATTTTGAAAAATGGATTCGTGAAACAAAATTCAGAATCACGCGTCCAAACTCAATGAACAAATATGGAGCAGTTCTTGATGATTTTGGCCTTCAAACCATGCTTCAGGAATTTATGGAGGATTTTATACGTCCCATTTCAACAGGTTATAATTACAACTAATTAATTATATGAACTGAAAATAAAATTAAAAGTAAGTGTATCTTAATTATTCTTTGATATAATCTTGCAGTTTTATTTACTGAAGTTGGTGGATCAACACTCGATAGCCATCATGGTTTTGTTGTTGAGTATGGGACAGATAGAGATGTTGACTTAGGTGAGTCAAATAATTATTTTTCTTCAAACATTTTTTTCTTTCGATACCTTTTAACAGTTTTTTAGTTATCAGGTTTTCATGTTGATGATGCTGAAGTTACTTTGAATGTGTGCTTGGGAAAACAATTCGATGGTGGAGAATTGTTCTTTCGAGGTGTGCGATGCGAGAAACATGTAAACACTGAAACACAACCAGAGGTAATTGTTACTTGTTGTAATGGATCATTTATTTTCCCTAATTGGTTAATTCTGTTGTCAATCTGTGTTATGAAAATCAGAAATTACTTGTTGTAATAAATCATACAGAAACACGAAGTAATTGAGATTTTTAGAACCAGTAAGTAAGATGAACAGAAATTTATTTGTATAAAAATAATTGAATCTGTACAAAACTTACCAAAATCTGGAATACTCTTTTCAATAATTTTAGGAAGAAAATCAAGTCCACTGAATTAGAACCAGTAAGTAAGATGAACAGAAATTTATTTGTATAAAAATAATTGAATCTGTAAAAAACTTATCAAAATCTGGAATACTCTTTTCAACAATTTTAGGAAGAAAATCAAGTCCACTGAATTCACAGTGTCCCCTTAAGAAAATTATTCTCCTTTAGTATCCGAGGTTTGATTTGGAATATAACCTCCCAGGATAAAATGATCTTAATCAGTAGAGTATAGATACCAAAAACTCTATTGTCAGCGAATCAATCCACAGCACAAAAAAAACACGAATTTTAAATTCTAGGTAGAATATCTATAATTTAGTGAATTAATCAAAGTAATTGTTGTTTTTACAGGAGATTTTTGATTATTCTCATGTTGGGGGGCATGCAATTCTTCATTGTGGTCGCCATAGACATGGTGCTAGAGCAACAACATCAGGAAGGAGGACCAACTTGTTAATATGGTGCAGAAGGTATTTTTGAATACTTAATTACTATTTTCAGATTACACTAACATCATTATTTTAATGCTAATTAATAATTAATTACTTGCAGCTCTGTGTTTAGAGAGATGAAGAAGTACCAAACAGATTTTTCTAACTGGTGTGCAGAGTGCAAGCGTGAAAAGGAAGAAAAGAGGCGGAAAAATGTTTTATTGCTCAAATCGGTACGTACGTTCTCTATTAATTAATAAAACCAAAAATATATTAGAATTAAAGAGTCTCTAATATAAAAATATGCTATTGATATTTTAGATCCAACTTAAAAAAAGGTATCGCAGAATTTAAATCAAGCTACAATTAAATATTGGATGTACTGTTTTTTTTTTAATCAACACATATTCTAAATTATTTTTCTTGTATTTTCAGGAGATGCGTCTAAAATTTTTATAGCTATTCAGAAGAGTTGGGAAAACAGCGAGGGATCAATTGGTTATAAGACTCTGCAAAATTTAGTTGTGCAATTGAAAAATTTGAGACAAATATAAGAGTATTTTTATGTTATTTTATTTTCATTTTCACTTTAATTTGTCGTATACAATTATCTATCATCAATAGATATGTTATTTAAAAGGAAAAAGAAAACAAAATAAGAATGAACATGTCAATGTGTATTCTAGTACATAATTTGAACAATACGTCAAAGCATTAAAAAGGACAAAAATGACGAGTGGTTGTTGAAATTTCATATGGTAACATATTGTGGCTCAATCCGTACCCCATTATTACTAAATTGTCATGTGTAACACATGACCTATGTTTGTATATGCCAATTTCTATCACAAATATATCTTTGGATTAAACGAAAAATAAAAATAAAAATAGATCAAATATGTTACGTTTTTCTTATTTTTTTCTCTCTATATTGGATAATCACATTATAGCTTGATTAAATTTAGATATACACTAAAAAAATCCAATATCAAAAGGTAAAACACTGTCAAAACTTTAATCCTTTTGTTATAATCAATCTGTTTGGTCATTGATTTTAAATTTGAAAATTTGAGTTATTAAAGTTGTGTTTAGACTTTTATAAAAAAAACTGAAATTTCGTGAGCGAAGTCCCAAAAACCCAATCTACTTTCAGAAACTTGAAGTTTTTCTTCTTTGACACCAAGTTTTCAATCTGACCCTAAAATTTATAACCAAACATTAGCGGGACTGTCATTTCCCCAATTTGTGACATACAACATATTGAAACCCCAACTAAATTTAAATCGAATACTGCAAATCTCAACTTTTGAGGGTGACGGTGACGCTCCTAACTAAATTTTGCAAAAGATTTTAGAGGCTAAGAAACCAGAAACTTGGAGCCTTTCTATACCCAATAAAACAAGCCCATATTTCTTCCATTCCTTGGTTAGTTGCCTATATTTACTCCAACCAAACCCCTCCTTCACATTTTTCTCTCACATCTCCAATTTCTTTGGCACCCTTTTGATCATGAAATGGTTATTGCCTTCTATAGTTATTGTTTTGCTAATTTTTCAACAACCCTTTTGCACTTGTTCATCAAGTTCTGATCTTTTTGAAACTTGGTGTCAGCAAAATGGAAAAAAATATTCTTCAGAACAAGAAAGGATGTATAGATTCAAGGTGTTTGAAGAAAACTATGCTTATATTACAGAGCATAATAGCAAAGGGAATTCCAGTTATACCCTTGGTCTCAATGCCTATTCTGATCTTACTCACCATGAATTTAGGAATTCTTTCTTGGGTCTTTCCTCTTCTGCTAATGATTTCATTAGGTTGAAAGGTAGAGGGTCAGGTTCTTCTGCAACTGGAGTTTTGAGTGATGTTGATGCTCCTTCTTCTTTGGATTGGAGAGACAAAGGAGCTGTTACTAATGTCAAAAATCAAGGAAGTTGTGGTATGTTGAGTTTATTGCTGTATTTAAGTGGCAAAATCAGTTTTTTTTAATCAAAGTTTGGATTTTGATGACCTTACTCATCAGAAAATGGAATTTGTGGTGCTTCTTTTAGTTTCTTTTTTGTTGTCTTTGAGTTGAAATTCTGATAAATGTTCTGAAACTTTCAGCTGCCCTTTTTCCTTTTTTCAAGTGAGCTGAGGTCTATCGGAAACAACCTCTCTACGGGTGAGGTGTGTGCATACACTCTACCCTCCAGTCCCCACTTTGTGAGATGTCGTAAAGCTCTAGACTAATTTACTTTATTGTAACCAAGGCTCATCACTTACTTTAGGTCCAGTATTTGACAAGAACACTTTCAGTTTTAGAGAATTTTTAGTTTAGGAGCTATTTAGTTGTCCTATAAGACAAATTTTTAAGTATTAGAATGAAAAATGGAGTAGAATCAATATTGAGAATTCATACACCTAACAAAATTCTAATTTGATAGTAGTAGTTGTTGTTGGTTATGCTTTCCTTGAGCCAAGGGTCTCTCGGAAATAGCCTCTATCCTCATAAGCTGGTAAGTATGGAATTTCACTTGACGTGTTGTTGTAGTAGTAGTAGTAGTTGTTGTTGTTGCTGTTGAAATCGAGCCTCGTGAGCTCATCGTATCCTAAGTTGATTAAGAATGGTTCTTTTGTTTGTTTCTCGTTATCAAAGAAAAAAAGGTACTGTTTGATTCTGTAGTTTCAATTTTGTCTCTATGTATGTGGAAACCATTTCTTAAGAGTGACTAGAAGATGTGAGTAACTGGACATGCTGATACTCTAGCTATATTGACTGATGGACAGGCAAAAAATAGTATTACAAAGATCATGAACATAGCAGAGGAGTAAAATATGGTTAAATTATCATTTTCCTTAGCTATTGGAACATAAACTTTACCAGACTATTCTAAAGGTTTCTACTTTCATTGTTTATTCTACATCCGCAATGAAAAGCTGGAGTACCATTGACTTATAACTCATTGTCTACAGCATTGTCTTTCTATTGCCATAATATTTAACCTAATCTCAGCTACTAGCTGCCATAACTAAAAAGAGTTACTTTTGTTTCATTTTCCAGGTGCTTGCTGGTCATTCTCGGCCACTGGTGCAATTGAAGGTATCAATAAGATTACCACTGGATCTCTCGTTAGCCTCTCTGAGCAGGAGTTAATTGATTGCGACAGAAGTTACAATCAAGGTTGTGGAGGTGGATTGATGGACTATGCTTTTGAATTTGTCATAAAGAATGGTGGTATTGACACCGAAAAGGATTATCCTTTTAGAGAAAGGGAAGGAACATGCAACAAAAACAAGGTACCTAATTATCCTCTTGTATAGTTTTATGATTAGATCTACTAAAAGGGTTTACAAATGAATCGTAATTACAATTGAAACAATGACATGGAACTGTGAGTTAATATATGCTCGAAGGCTGAAAATATCATAAGGTTTATCTCATCTGAAGCTAATATTTATCAGTGGCACCTGAATGGAATGTTGGTAACTAAGAAGATGGTGCAAATAAAGTGATTATGGCAGAAAACCTTGGCCTATATATTCTCTGAATCTGAATTCCTTATTTATTATAGGGAACTTAGGAAAATTTTATTCCAGGTAAAACAATATGAACCAAGTACAATTGCTTTGCTTAACTTGTCGACTTTGCAGCTACAAAGACGTGTTGTAACCATTGATGGATATACTGATATTCCTCAAAATGATGAGGACACGCTTCTAAAGGCAGTGGCAACTCAACCTGTGAGTGTTGGGATATGCGGTAGTGCGAGAGCATTTCAATCATATTCAAAGGTCTCTTCCACCTCTGAATTAGCAATCTCCTAATCATCTTAGGCAGTTTGTGGGAAAGAAATGTAAAGTTGTTGCCTTTGTGTTGCAGGGGATATTCACTGGCCCGTGTCCTACATCACTAGATCATGCGGTACTGATTGTAGGCTATGGTTCCGAAAATGGATTTGACTACTGGATTATAAAGAACTCATGGGGAACAAGCTGGGGAATAAATGGTTATATCCACATGCAGCGTAATAGTGGGAATCAAGAAGGGATCTGCGGGGTCAATAAGTTAGCTTCATATCCAACCAAGACTAACCCAAATCCACCAACTCCTCCAGCTCCTGGTCCATCCAGATGCAGCACGTTCACCTCATGTGGTCAAGGTGAAACCTGTTGCTGTGGTTTGAAGTTTCTTGGAATATGCCTTTCTTGGAAATGCTGCGGGTTGGATTCAGCAGTGTGTTGTAAAGATGGACGCCACTGTTGCCCACAGGATTATCCAATTTGTGACACAAGTCGGAACCTTTGCCTCAAGGTACATCTCAACCTCTGTATTTCCTTTCTGTATTTGATGCATATCTTATCCTATTAAGGCCCATACAACACGAAAAAACAATTTAGAGTACAGAGATTCCCATTGAACTGATCATAATGCAATGTAACAATCCAAATATCCAACCAACGGGCAATTACATAATGCTTTATGAGGATTTTGTCTTCTGCTTCAAGTTCTTGTGCATGCAAGCTTCAACAGTTTCTTTCAATTTGTTATCAAGTGTTCTGTAATTCTGAGTTATCTTTCCTTTTTTAAGCGTCTTATCTCCAGTCCAAAATTGGTTAGGAAAAGGTTCCCTCATTGCCATTGTCATACCAATCTCTCTTGATGTGCTAAGTTTATACATTTCATTTCACCTTTTGTTACTGTGTTTTCACAGTTTATATGTTTCTAATGCAGCGAATGAGCAATGCTACTATAGTGCAACAGCCTCAGAAGGAACCATTTACTGGGAAATTTGGAGGTCTTATTTACCCTTTCTAGGCGTAGGAGCCTGGCACAACATCATTATCATATTCATGGTGTTACGAATTTACTTGTGGCGTACATAGTTACCCCTTAGTAATTCCACATATATTATTGTTGCTGGATATCATTTTGTATATGCAGAACTGGTATAGTCGCTGCTGGTCAGACGATGACCATCTTGTACCACATTATTAGCTTGTATTTTAGTAGTATTTCAGACTTTCCAGTTTTTAGATGACGACTTTGCTATCATCTACCTCCCAAGGTAGGGTAAAGTTAGGTAAGTTGAAGAAACTATAAATGTGTGCGCTTGACTCTTTCAACAATGGTGATTTTGGAGGGATTTTATTTACTTTCTTGGTTAGTGAATTTGGGTTTTGCCAGTTCCTTTTTTTTCTGAATGCATTGTTGTTGTTGCAACTTGCAATTTGTTGGATGAGATTACGTCTTTGTCGGTCTATTCTTTTGCACTGCTTCGACAGTTCATCTTCTCCCAAGTATATTGTCTTTGTGTAGGTTCTATGAAAAATGCAATAGCTATTGTAGAAACAGAGACATAACAAATATAGAATATTTTTGCTTAAGAGTACAAATCATTAGCTAACATAATGGTTAAGGGCTGGCATCTAAACAGAGCAGTGTAGCTGCATGCAATGGGTGCAAACTGCAACTGGTCCTGGTTAAGTGGCTCTCGCGTGTGCTTGCTAGTACCCAAGGAGATCCATCAAACTTGCAAATTAGAAGCTGACTACTTCCACGAAAAACTTGCAGTTGCGACAGAAAATAGCAAAACCGATTCCTAGTTGAGCTTTAGAAGTTAGAAGTGAACTAATATGTGGAGAATTACATACAATAGGAAATGTTTCTCATGGTAAAATCTTTCTAGTCCAACAGTCCCACTGCTTCACATAATGAACTGTCATTAAAAGCAGATGTGTTTTCGCTATTAAGTCCCCCAAGAGTAGAGAGTTTTAAGAGTAGAGAGTTCTACTCCAAACATTGGCAACCAATAAAGCAGAAAGATGAAGCATACTAGTACTAGTAATTGTCGTAAAAGAAAAACAGATGAATGCTAGTGCGTGTTGGCCATCTGCTATTGAGGTCTAAGAAATGGTACAACTAAAATTACTCATCACGTCCGCTGTATTGAAGACAGCATTGTTGTGATCCAGAAGAACTCTGTTAGACTAAAGTGCCTGTTATGAAAAACTACTCCTGCAGCAGACTTGCTGTCGTAGTTGGACAGAATTGTTGCACAGTGTCTTTCCAATGGTAGGCATTGCAATAAAACTGCTGCTAGCATAGTAAAATACTTCTAAGCATTTTGATTCATAACTCTCTTTGAAGAAGAGAGAGCATGATGCAAGATTGCAGCATCTATGTGTGTGTGAGATGACACATTAACAAGCAAGAGAAGATGTTAAAGTCCCACACGCAAAGAATACTAGTTTAGTTAACAATCTACGAGCTGCTGAAACTGATGAATCCTAGATCACCTTTATGGCTAATACCTGAAATCAATGATGAATTGCACTAGTATAGGTCACTCGCAAGCCTAAAAAGATCATTACTTTTGCAAGTATCCACATTCAAACTAATTCGGTTCTCAAGGAAAAGAAACCACACTATCAACACAAGTTAATCCATCCAATTGCAGCATCAGCTACTTGCATAAGTATAATGCCACTCCCAATCCTAAAAAGATCACTGCTTTTCAATGTATCCACGTACAAACTAATTCGCGTCTCAAGGGAAAACGAAACCACATTCTCAATATTAGTTAAAACCATTTGATAGCAGCAAAAGATAAATCAATCCAACACTATAAAACCTTGTGGAACTAGTATTAGGCATCAAAATTTACATATTCATAAGACAATTCATCACTGTGTATACATTACGAAACCATAGTAATCTAACAAGTCAACAACCCCTTTAGGTAATTCAGCACCAAAAATTCTTACACATTTTTAATCAGGTAGACGGAAACACATCCTTCACAGCAGAAGCAGCACTTAGATAGTTCAAAGTATTCCTCAAAGTCTCCTTCTCCCTCTTCAATCTCATCGCGGTATCTTCTAATTCAAGCAATGCTTGTTGTTCCCTTGGTGCCCCTTCAAACGTACTTCCCACGAAGAACGAAAATGGCGTTGGAAACAAATTCCTCCGCAAATCCGTTGCCTCCTTCTCCGGTTTCCCATTCAATCGGTTCGATAAACGAATCACATCTTTCATATAACTCTCCACCTCGTTCGCCAAACCCTCCACATCATCCTCCCCATTCGCCGACGGCCGGTCCTCCAGCCACGTTACCTCTGCAACCAAATATGGTTTAGACCGAACCAATTTATTGACCCGAAACCGCTCCTGCCCTTTACAGATTAAGAAAAACCGGTCATCCACCAGCCGCTCATGCTTAACGACTTCTCCGACGCATCCAACGTCGGCGGTGCCAGTGGCGCTATCGGAGTAAATAACCCCAAAACGAAGGTCAGTTTGGAGAAGGGTATGCATCATTATCCGGTAACGAAACTCGAAGATTTGGAGCGGGAGAATAGCACCGGGGAAGAGAACGAGAGGAAGAGGGAAAAGGGGTAGCTCAACGACATCGTCTGATTTAGGTGAACCAGTGTGGTGCTTCTCCGGGAACGAGGAAGAAGCAGAGCATCGAATACCATTCGAGTTACACCGTCGCCGGCGCTGGAGTAATGATTTAGAAGAAAACTGACATTGGGGGTTATTAAATTGAGGGATTAAGAAGAAATTACTAGGGTTTAAGTGGGGTTTGTGAGTGAATGATGAAGAAGGGGAAGGTAAGATTTGAGGTAAAGCCATGAAAACCAGAGGAATAAAAATGGAATCTTTGAAAAATTAAACAGTAGCCATTGATGAAGAAAAAGATCAAGAATGGTTCTTGATTAAGCGAAGAAGTAGTAGGGGAGAATGAATCAGTTTGTATCCAAATCCACACAAATTTTAAACCTAAAAATATCCATGGGGGGGTTTTGATATATCTGAGTGTGGTGAGAACATTTACACGTGGAAATATGTTATCTAGAGCTTACGTGGCAATTTTGTTATGTTGAATGGTTAATACTATTTGCCACATCAATTATTTGGATTTTCATTTTCCATCCTACAAAAACAATCTCATAGATCATCTATAGGAAAAGGAAAAATTTCACGCTAATGAAAGATTATAATGAAGTAATAAGTATTGTTTTATATTTAAGTTTTTAAGATAGGTTTTATTTTTGATATAAAATTTTTTGATGTAAATTTAATTTTTTAAATATCAGATATCTAAAAATAAAAAAATAATCTATTCTTTAAAAATAGTAAAGTAAGAAATAGTAAATTTGGAGAAGTTGTGATGTAGATGATTTGCTATGAATGAGGAAATGGATATACTTGGGGTGATAAAGCTAGGAATCGATAGTTGAGTTTGTTGAACGAAGCTTGAAGACTGATGGAATATTTGAAGGAACAGGTTTATCGAAGCAGGCTGACGAGTTAAAGTTAGAGTCATATTTGCCAGCTTGCTTCGTTGGACTTGTTCCTTCAACATGTTCCATCACTCTTCAAGCTTCCTTTAGGCAGGGTTTGTGAAACTAAATTATCCGTTTATGTTTTTGATGGAATGATGCACATAAACTCCGCTGATTAAATTAGATATAATACATAAACATGATTTTTAATATGGCTTCAATGAACACTTATGTCTTTCAATTTTGAATATGCACAAGTAGACACTTAAATTTATGTAAAAATTGAATATGTGTCCTATAGGATATAATACATGTAAGACGCTACGTAGGATATAAAATTTTCATGTAGGGTGTCATGTAGGATTAAGTTGTCTATTTGTTCAATTCTATACAAATTTAAGTGTTTACTTGTGTACACTCAAAATTAAAGGTCATAATTATCCGTTGACGTCAAGTTAAGAGATAATATTCATGTATTATGTCATTTAACTAACTTTACATTTATGATTTTGATTCACGAAAAGAATATACTTTAAGGAAAAGTATTTGAATTTTGAGTAAAAACAACTGAACTTTAAGAAACACTCATTGAATTTTTAGCTACGTAAAAAAATGTTTTTAATAAAAATAATTTAGCTCTATCATATATATTTTGACCTTTAGGTAGAAATGTCATATGCAATTTTAGAAATTTTATATGAATGTTAATTTTGTCAACACCTAAATTCAAACTTGAAGTCGATGATTTGCAAATATTTATGCAGTACACATAATTTATAGATGATGGTCCCATCAACACTTTGTCTCCGACTCAGGGAAAAAAAAACTTACTCACATCAAGTGTTTATATCAAATTAATATAATTATTATTATTACGTAATTTAATGAAATAAAAGAAACACATGATATATATGTATTGACTTGCTATAAAACACTCGATATGAGTAAGTTTTACCCCCGATCATCGCCACGATTAACACATTTTTTGGGGCTTGTGCCACATTAAAGGTAGGCCCTTTGTTTAACTACGATGGGCCATGTTTACGTGATGGGCCAGACCAGCCCAACTACCCTCTCCATTTATGCTTTATCGATTACTCTTTTAATCCAAATATGAACAATGTCAATGACAATAAGTATTCTCAAGCCCTACATCTTACGTGACGTTTTATGTGGTAAATTAGCAGTTCACGTTTTATACATGTTATATCATATATGATGTGTACCTCTACTTATTGAATTTACATAGATAATATAGTTGAAAGACATAAAAATTAGATAAAAGCAAGTTAAAAAACGCGTTTCTATATGATATCAAAATTAAAAAGAACCTATCAAAAAGATGAGCTCATATTCAATATATATTTTACCATATCAAAACTATAAAAGGATGCCGTGTTTCCAAGTCCTAAGTATAAAAATTTCTCCTTATCCGTTGATTTCTTAATATGGTTTTGGTTAATGAAATAATGATATTCCCAACTAACAATAAAATAATTTTAAATCGAACAATCTGTACTTTGCTAAGATTTATTAAAACACAAATAGACACTCAATTTTAATGTCACCAAAGAAGTCATCAAAATCGTTGTTGTTTCGTCATTATTTTTTTTGAAGCTTGATAAATCGGATAAATTTATATTTATTTTTATTGAAAAATCAAGTCTTTTTTCTAAATTTTTGTATTAGACCTTGATAAAAGACTATTTTTATTTAAAAATCTCAAATATAAAATATTAAATTAAGAATGAATAAATATTTATCGTGCTCCGAATCAATAACGAGAGTCCAAGTTGTTCTTTGTCAATTTGCCCACGTGTTTCCACGTCGCGCGGCATTCATTTTCTCTTACCATTAAACCGACTGAATAAAATGTTCACACTATGTGACGCGTTTTCGTAATTAAGTTTGAAATCCATTACATTTTGGTAATTTACCATCTTCCCTTTCTTGTATAAAGTCTCTGCCAAAGGGAAGATGCTGTGCATTGTGCGTTAGTTTTACGAAGAGCTAAGGACTTGTTTGGTGTTTTTTGTGAATTTTTGATTTCTAATATCTTTGAGAATGGCCACTTCATCTGAGGAAGGACAAGTGATCGGCTGCCACAAGGTTGAGGAGTGGGAGGTGCAGCTCCAGAAGGGTGTGGAGACCAAAAAACTGGTATAATTTTGATTTTTTCTCTTTGATAATGGCGATTTTGCTTTGTTACTTTGACTTTGTGTTATGGGTTTTGTTTAAAATTTGATTTTGTGAAATGGGTTTTTGTTGTTTCGATTTATTGTATGAGATTTTGTTGATTTGTTTTTAGTGGTGGCTCGTCGGTGGGCTTTTTTTGGGTTTTTGTATGCTTACCTAAAGTTTATTGTTTGATTTTCAGTTAATTGTAATATGCTAACGTATGATTTGATGTTAATATAATCGTATTCTCACCCATTTGATTGGCTTAATTGTGATTTGGAACAAATTTGTAGTTTAAGTTGATGTCTTTGCTGATTAGGCTTTGTGGGGTGGGGTTGGGGTGCTGGGTCGCTATCTGGACCCCTTGTGGAAAAATATATGCAATTCGTGTAGTTTCAACCAAATTTGTATATGGGTTCAAAAGTTTGTTTGAGCAGGATGTAAAGAAACTGATGGATGTGATGATGTATTTTTTTAAGACATGGCCCAGTATAAAGTTGATATGATGCTTAACTTGTTGTGCCATGGATTCGAACTAAGTATAGTTCTTTTTAGTAATAAATTAAATTATATAAGTTGAGGTGAAGTCACCACACCGATGGTATGGCAGGGGCGGAGCCAGGTTAGGGCTGAGGGGGTTAATTTTTTTTAAAAAATGTATACATAGTAGATGTTGAACTCCTTTTGGCCTGAGGCGTGTTCAGTGATCTGGACAGTCAGGTGATTTAGTGGTTAATGAAGGGGAGAAGCATAATGGATGCAAAAATATTAGGTGATGTCTAAGTATGTAGGGGTGATTTCTTCCTGCCCAAGTCTTAGACGGTAGAGATGGTAACCGTGATAGAATAGTGAAGCTGCACTTTGACTCGTTTACCGCCATCATCAAAGAAAAAAATTGAGCCGGAGTCGTTATACATCTAGTGTAGTTGCTAGAGCAAATAGTAGTTGTCTGGATGATGTTGGTATGCTTAAATATGCTTCAGATTTCTAGTTGTTGGGCGTAAATCTTACTTGTAAACCAGCATTGCTTCGAACTTAGCATAAGCATATATACATACATATATATATATTATGAACATTTTAAATATATGTACTTTTTCGAGTAGAGGTCACTGTACATCTGCCCCTAGCTGTTAGTTAGACCAAGTAGAATTAGTGCAGAATGAGGCTGTCTTTAAATATGCCTCTGAATTTTAGAAATTGTTGGGCATAAATCTTTTCTTTTCAACTGGTGTATAACTCATGTAAAATACAACTTGTTGATCCAGGTGGTGGTGGATTTTACTGCTTCCTGGTGCGGTCCTTGCCGTTTTATTGCCCCAATTCTTGCTGACATTGCTAAGAAGGTGCCCCATGTTATATTCCTCAAGGTTGATGTTGATGAACTGAAGGTACGTCTCCGATCAAAATTTGCATCAATTTTGTACTCGTTCTTTGACTAATGTAATCAGTGACTGTGATTGTAAATCGACGTAACCTTTCTTGCAGAAAGTTGCGGAGGAATGGAATGTGGAGGCAATGCCAACTTTTGTCTTCATTAAAGAGGGTAAAGAAGTGGATAGGGTTGTTGGTGCCAATAAAGACGGATTGCTTCAGACCATAGAGAAGCATGGTGCTGCTCCTGCTGTTGTGACTGCTTGAGCCTTAATATTTAGTCTTGTCTTCTGTAATAACTCTGGATGGTTGTTTTTTAATTATCCACCATATTTTTACTGCTTTCTTGAAAGATTTGTTATGTTGGTGTTTGGAATCTGACATTTGTGCATATGGTGTTTGCTGGTGTAAGGCTATATGTCCATTTCTATCAAAAGACTCTTTTCCCATTTCTGCTCTAGACTTGTTTATAATTACATAAATGTTTTGGTTTTTGTAGATTATCTAAGGTCACCTTTGAGCAGGTGTGAATTGAAAAAAGTGTACTAAGTACGCTTTTTTGAATTTGAAGTTGTGTTTGGACATGAATTGCGCTGCGAAACGTGTATTTACTGTAGATTTGTGATTCTATTCCCTCTTGCTCATATACATAAATGGATATGAAATATGATTTGAGATATTGTGTCTAGGTACTTGATCTTGTTTTCTTTATAAAGGTCATGGGTTACACAATGTCAGAAAGAATGTGAGATACCAAACTGTGTACTGGGAACAGAAGACATCAAACATATACATCCACCAAGCATAGTGGAAATTCATAATGGTTTATTCTAATAATGAAAAGAAACAAGAAATTCTAGCAGATCTTGGATTTTCCAAGAAATGTGATGGAACTCATCATCTAAGCCTACAGAACAAATAAACTAACTCATGAAGTTGTCCTTTTCACTAGCAATATCCTTGATACATCACCACCTATTTCCTCGAACAAGACGAACAAATTTTGTGTTGGTTTCAACCAAGATCTTGGGACATGGTACCTACAGAAGCAGAATAGACAATTGTGTTGTTGATGATATGAAAGAAATCTAAAGGTATGGTTGATGAAAGAATCAGTAGAAATTCAAGAAGTACCATTTTTGAGTTGGCTGACCACAACCAAGTTGACATTTTGTCTGTCTGTATGTTCCAGCATAGTGGAAATCATCACATTTGCCGTTAGCAGTTGCTGTCCAATATCGTCCTATGCTTTGTCCATTGATCCATACTTGTCCTTTACCCATGCTTCTCATGTCTAGTGCCACAGGGTCATTTCCTTCTGGTGCATCAAAATAAGCCTGCAGAGGCGGATTCAGTATGTAAACATAATAGCTTCAAGCTTCGAAAAGCATTGAGAATATGGTCTATATACATATAGATGGTCTATACTAGAAATGATCAGTGTGTTCAATTGATCCCACTCCCAAAATTCTGTGTACGCCTTTGTTAGGAACTTAAATCTTTTTCTCATTTATTTACCTTGTACCATTTAAGAGGTTGTTGTCCTTGGGTAGCTACTGCACCACCAATCCATTCAATGGAAGATGCTCCGTGTTGAGAGATCAAGTTCATTGTTTCTCCTTCCAATCCAGCCTGAAAGACCTCTTTTAACTGTCAATGATCCTTTAAAAACAAACAGAAGAGTAAAAGATTTGGTAAAGATTCAGTACTCTGTATGTCCATTTCTGTGACGATAGGTCTTTATGGCCTTGGTTGAGACCTTGAAGAACAACTGGCCCGAGTATTCCTGTATTCCATTCCTCGTAATGAAGTCCAATGTTCTTCAAGGCAATAAGTGTAATTATCATCAATTGAGAACAAAAAACTGGCAACATAGAGTAACAAAAGTTTGAATCTGTTTTTGCCTTGATGGCAAGTACTGTAGACAAAGATGAGAAACTAACCGGTAAGCCAACAGCAATACTCAGTAGCTCTATTGTATTGCTTCCGGCCTGCAGATCAACTGGTCCTGTGAAAGTGAACTTTGTGTCCTTCCGAGTACCATAAGAAGATCCTGAAAATCACGAATTGGTTACTGTCATGAAAATCTTATATCAAAAATGTCTCCTACTAGCTGTTCTACCAATTATGTGCATATGAGCATCATTACCTGAAAGTTTCCCATTTACAAAAACATGAACTGCATGTCCATTTGAGTAGACGTTGAGGGTTGGTTTTTGTCCCCCTCGTAGAAATGATTCTGAGGGACTAACATCGACACTGCATTCCAAGTAAGAAAGTGAATTCATTGTCAATATTAGAAAAGTTCATATATTTATGTTTGGATGATTTTTTCGACTTATTTATAAATCTCACCTTGTTATGTACCACAAGTAATCACTGTTATCTCTGGTGATATTTATCTGCTCCAAAAGTCCTACAGCATCAAATGTTGAACTGTCCTCTAAAGAAAATACATCTTCATTATAAGCCCCCCAAGAGTGGAGCTGAGAGCCAGTTGGTGTCATTCGCACTTGTGAAGTTCGAGCCCCAACCTTATCAAAAAAAAGATGTCTTAAATTACTAAGCTGAAAGACAAAGTGCATAGGTACAAAAAAGAGATTGAATGACAATGAATAGTGTCTGTTGACAGTACGCGACCAAGGTTCAAATTTGCAATTGTACAAATGCTTGTTGGAATCTTGCTTACCTTTGCTGTATTAAAGGCAACATGGCTGCAGTCTGGAAGAATACTGCTGGACCAAGGAGGAAGGTTATAGTGCTTGTTGTTAAAAACTACTCTAGCAGCAGAGTTACTGTCATAATTTGAGAGAAATGCTGCACAGTTTCCTTTGCCAGACGAGAATACGTGAGCCTAGAATAAATGACTTTTTTGATTCAGCAGGATAAACAAGTAAAGCAAATTTCATATTTAATGAGGTTAAGAACCTTTGTAATGGATACTAACCTGCTGATAGTTTCCTAGTGAAACAACAGTGGGATCTGAAGATAATAATGCGCTCTCACATAGTTTGATTACCCTGTGGAACTCCTTTAGATGGCTATATTTGGGTTCCCTGATCAAACCTGATTACATATGAGGTTAAGAAGTTAGCTCATAACCAAAAGTTCAATCTAGAGTTTGATCAAGTTACTTCAGCATATGTCATGAATGAAATAGAACGTCTTTCATAGCGATAATGATAGACAAGGACTATGATGGCTAGACAAGGACTTTCTAGCCATCATGGACTAAGCTGATTAATCTCACCATATTCATCAATGGGAGCATCATAATCATAACTAGTTGTTATAAAAGGTCCTCCAGCTGTACGGCCAAAGTTGGTTCCCCCGTGGAACTGTTAAAAGAAGACATAATTAAGACAAGCAAGATCATTCATCCTATTCAAGCATCAACATGTTCAGTATGAACGTTGGATTTTCTTCTTCTTTTTTTTTTTCGGAGGAAGTTCATTACCATGTAGTAATTAACAAATGAGCCACCTTTTTGTATGAAACGAGCAACTGCAAATGCCAAATCTTGAACTGGCCTCATAGGTATCGTGCTACCAAATTCAGTGAACCTTCCGTCAACAAAACAAAAGAAGATGTGAACCAATTGATGAAAATGAACCTTATGAAATGTTCAAGTTTCTTAAAGAAGATGTTACCAGCCAGTCCAAGCTTCCGTCCACATAGTTGGTTTGTAAGGTTTGTTGGGAGAGAATTCATCACAGTAAAAACCATTGCATGTATTTATCTGATTAAGACACATGCTTAGGGCCCTCAGTTAGTAGTTTCAAGAACGTTATGACAAAATCCGAGCTATGAATGTAAATATATATACTGAGAATAACGGGAGAAACTCACAATAGGGTCAGGGGCATCATCCTCTTTGCACATTACCCAGGGGACACCAGTATTTAGTCCAACAGCCATTTGTGCAGCCCATTGGACATATGCTTCACCAGCTGCTCCAAGCGCCTCTCTTTCTGGTTGATATTCATTTTCAATCTAACCAAACACAACTTCAAAACACTCAGCTAGACAATTGCGTGGTATATCATGCATTACAGAAAACAGAAATTCCACAAGTTTCATACCTGAGACAGTATAATGGGACCTCCTTGAGATTCAAACAAGTTTTCACTCTTCATCATTTCAACTATTTTATTGGTGAACTTTTGCATTGCTGCCTTTACCATAAAACAATTGAAATGTCAATACTACAACTCATGATCAGAATCTATCAATTGGTATAATTGGTGCTGTATTTGTACAACATAGTCGAATAAAGTTCAGTTACTTTAACACGACAAAAAGATCATTTTTTACTATGGACAAACCTTGAAAGGTTCATTATCTGTTCTGAAGCTGATACCAGGAACATATTTCAACCATACCGGAAATCCTCTGCATCAAATGAGAGGTTACATAGACTCATTAGCTCATTGCTGAAATCAACCACATATTAGACTAAAAATAGCCGACAAATGTATAATATGTGTATGATCGTGCATATTATAATCTGTCCATCTATTCGTGTAAAGATCCCTCGAAGTAAAGCTATTACCCAAAATTCCACTCAGCACAAACATAAGGTCCAATGCGCAAATGTGCATAAAGACCAGCTTTCTGTACAGTCTTTATAAACCTTACAAGATCATATCTCCCATCAAAATTATACTGTCCACAAGAAAATATATTGTATATTAGCAATAAGCAAACATAAAGATCAAGTCTTTTTGGACAAACTGTACACTCACATTGCCAGGGGAAGGTTCATGAACATTCCAAAAAACATAAGTTTCAATAACATCCAAGTTTGCATCTTTAGCCTTGTTTATAAGATCTTCCCACATCTGCAACACCACCATTTCATTTAATTCATCAGTACATTAACATTTAGTCGAGATGGTCACACATTTTAACAGAAAGTGAGCGTACCTCAGGGGTGCTTCTAGGATAATGTATGGAACCAGATAGAAGAATTCTTCTTTGGCCATTAATGATAATAGCCTTCTTATCATAAGTAACAATGCAAAAGACCAACTGAACTACCATTAACAAAGAAAAAGTATAAACTTTTAGGAACTTGGAAACTAAACTTGTCTCCATTTTTTTGTCAACACTTGTAATACAGAGAGTCAAGAATTATAGTATGCAGAATGGCAATATATATGGTGCTGTTTGGATTCTTATTGCTCATCAGCTAGTGAGCTACGGAGAGGGAAAGAGTGTACACAGACGTAGTCTACCTCGTGAAAATAAAAAGTGTATTTAATTCCAAAAGATCTTATGACTATTAGTGTATGACAAAGCAATTTGAAAAGGAAAATACGAAGTAAAAAAGATAATAGTAACAAATAATATGATAATCGAAACACAAAATATAGAAAGAGTCCAATGTTCATAAATGGAGCCTTCTCAATAATATATATAAGTGTACAATTTCATATGACAATAATTAATAAAGGTAATTTCAATTTCTTTTTGCCTTTCGATTTAATGTGTATTAGTGCATGTTGTGGATTAATTTATTGGGTTAAAATTATTTTTATTAGTTCTTTTTAAAGATTATATTTTTTGTTAAATCAATTTGAAAATATCGTATAACAATACAGTAAATGTTAATCATAAACAATACTAATTCAAATAAATAGATAAATAATGTTCAAATTTAAAGTAGATCTCGAGATTTATCTAGTCCCCATATCTGAAGTGTGGCCTCCTTTTTTATTTACTTTTTACCCTTTTTTGTTTCTAAAAGTTCATCTTTAAATTTAGTGCAAATTATTCATCATAATTTTTTTTACACTTCATCTTAAAATATTAATATAAAAGAATTATAATTGTTTTATTATTCGTTGATGTTTGAACAATCATAATATCACTCATAATAAAGGTATTTATAAACGATAACAATTTTGAGATAATTATCTTTTTAAATTACGATAAATAATTTGAGGCGTGAAAATATATAATTGAATGTGAAATTTGAGTTTCAACGGTATTCTATATATAATATTCAATCAAAATTAATTAAACATGTAGTAATTTGCATTTTTTTGCATGGTTTATAAATTTTTGACGTACAAAACCGTCTTTTAAGTTGTTAAAGATGCTGTCTCATCACACATTCATATTAGACAAAAAAATAAACTAGGGTTACGTTAGTACTTACGTACTTCCATCCCTTTTATTATGAACTATTGTTTTCCTCATCATCGGTTTCAGAATGGATATATTTTTTAGTTTTTTCATGTTTGATTGGTTGAATATTTTAGAAATTATTTTTTTGTGTGAAAATAAGCTTCTTAAAAATAAGTTATTTATTAAATAGGAAAAACAAGTTTCATCACTGACATTTCACATTAATTAATTGTGTCCTCCTGATTATCTAACATATTTCATCTTCACCCACACCACACCTAGCTTGCACCCCTAACCAGTGACAGAGTTAGGATTTTTAATAAGGGGATTCAAAATCTTAAAAAGTAAATCACGAACTAATTGAAGGGGGTTCGACATCTACTATATATGTAAAAAAAATAATCTTAACCGTGTATAAATAATAATATTTTCTGCCAGAAGAGATTCGACTGAACCGCCTAACTCTATGCTAGCTCCGCTCCTGCCCCTAACTCTCACGATGTTTGTCTAAATTACATACAAATATATTTTTTCAAAAAATCATAATATTTAATTTTTAGGCTAGTGTAACAAATTCAACGGTCTATGGCAACAAGCTACACTAGTAAAGTGTGAAATTAAATGACAGTGGGAATATTATATTGCAGAGCAAATATCGGATCTAGTTTTCATATTTACTGATTAAATGTCCTCCTCTATGAAATTTTAGTCGTTACAAATAAATATGTTACGAAATATTTGAGGTTTCAAAATAAAATAAAATATTTTTATTATTTATTTATTTTTCAATTCATACTTAATTACGTGAGCAATTTATATATATTATAACCTTTATAATACATTTATTAAATAATTTTGTTAGTGGTCGTATTAAGTTATATAATTTCAAACAACAATAACAAAAAAAGAAAGACCAAATGGAGTATTAATATGGTGAGACAATATTAGTCCTATATTTACTTGGCGTTATTAATAATTGATTCAAATGTTCAAACTACATTCCTGACGTTTAATCAAAGCTGTATATTGTAGAGGGCAAGCAACGCAGCCATGTTGGTTGTTTGGTTTGCGGACAAATTTATTTCGATTTGAGATAATTATAGTCATGTCATTATGATTCTCTGACTAATTTATCTCATTTTCCAAATAAATATAAACTTATTATGAGATTAATTACTTGTATCTTTAACAAAAAGGGTATAACTTTAATCTTTAAGGGGCTGTTTGGTTACTAGTTAGAGTTATGCAGGTATTAGCTATGCAGGATTTAGTTATACAGGGTTTAGCTATGCAGAGTTTAGTTATGCAGGATTTAGTTATGCAGGGTTAGTTATGCAGATATTATTTATGTAGATATTATTTAGTTATCGTAGAGATTACAATACATAAATTATTAACTATTGAATATTAAATTTATTGTAAATTATTAATATATATTATTTACAAAATAATAATATATGCTAATAAATGTGAAATATATAATGTTAATATTTGATTATCATATGTACCGTTAAAAAATATACAATAAATTTTTAATATTAAAAAGATATTTATATTTGCATAAATCAATCAAAATGTTAAGCATATAAAAAGAATTGAAAATATTCTATATATAATAAAAAATAAAACAACACACATGTTGATAGGAAACAATAAAATTTTCAATTAAAAAAATAAAATAAATTAAAAGAAATAAAACTGGTCTTAATATAAAAAAGAAATAAAAACAACAAACCTATATATAGAAAAATAATAAAGCATCCAATTAAAAACAATAAAATAAGTTAATAGGGTAAATATATAATTTATCACTTTAATACATGTATAACTAATACCCATATAATTTATTCTACCCTCATAAGTTATGTTGATATTAATTATGTAGGACTGCAAAAATGCAATCAAACATAGTATAAGTCATGATGACTTTTCAACCTAATAAAAAAATTTTACCAAACATTGTAAAACTAATACAATATTTTATACATGAATAACAAGCCCTCTTATACCGTAACCAAATGGCCCCTAACTTAATTATGCACATAATATTTTACCTTATTTCATAAACCAAACAACTGATGATTTTGTATATGTTTGAGTTATTTTTTTCTAGACGAAATATGTTGTTTGTTCCAATAAATTTAGTGTTTGAAGCTTAAAGAAGCAGCAACATACACCGTTCTTCCGCCGTTTGTTCCTCATTTCTTCAATTTCCAAGAGCTTAATCTCAATCTTGTTTTGGTTTTTGGTCGTGGTGGATTTGACTATTCACTCCTACGCTTACTCTCATGGACAAGTGGACAATCTTTAATGCCGAATTTTGCTTTCACATACATTTTGAAATACAAATATATAGGAAAAGCGATGAGTGAGCAAAAATTTGTGTATCTTAGATATATATGAATTTGTTATACCAAATACATTTTAAATATATATTTTGAAATACAAATACATAAGGAAAGAGGCGATCGAATAGGAGGGAGGCGAGTGAGAAAGTTAGTGTATCCAAAATACATGTGAATCACACTAGATACATGTATATAGGATAACAAATATATTTCAGATATATTTTGAAATACGAATACACAAGGAGAGAGGTGAGCGAGAGAGTAGAGAGAAGACAGGCTAGCGACTAGCGAGAGAGTTAGTGTATCTCATATACATGTAAATTCACTTGGATACAATGTATCTAGAACAAACTACGCCTAATTTTAACATCGTGTATCTAAAATACATGACGCGTCAGATACATATACCAAATACATGTGAATCCACTTGGATGCAAGGTATGTGGAACAAATTACCCCCAATTTTAATCTCATGTAATCAAGATATATACATAACTTTGGGTAAACCCCTCACTGTGTAATAGCCTACAAACCACACAGGGAATGTAAACTGCGTTAAACAAGCCCTAAGCAACAGGTTCTACTCAAAAGGCATTGAAGGGGATTGATTCCGAATTATATGTGTGGATAACCACTTTAATTAGGCATAACTCAGAAAGGCCGTAAGCCCAATACTGAAGTTGGGTTTCTAACCAAGCGTTGGCCCAAGTGAGGTTAGTTATGGATAATCCGAGTTGTCAATTTCTGTTTGGTTCAAAGTAGAATCATGGCTGCACTTCCTATGGCTCTCTGCAACTCATTCATCGCTCACTCAAAGTGATCATAAACTCCAAAAAAAGAAGAAGGAAAAACTGGGTACTCTCTAATGGAGAGTGTAATTCTTCCTTGTAAATCAATTTTTCCAACAATTTCAGAATTACCTCAAAATTATCATCCAAAAACAAAAGTACCCATCAATTTTGTACCCAATACAGAGGAATCAAGATTAACAGATACCCATTTGGATTATCTCTGCAAAAATGGGCGCCTCAGTGAAGCCATAACAACTCTTGAATCCATTTCCCAATATGGGTATAAGGTAAAAACCGAAACTTTTTCAAGACTGATAGAATCTTGCATCAATGAAAAGTCACTGTATTTAGGTCGTAAACTTCATAAGGAAATGAATATTTTACTAGAAAAAGTTGACCCTTTTATTGAAACTAAGTTGTTAGGGATGTATTCGAAATGTGGGTCTTTACAAGAAGCGTATGAGATGTTTGATAAAATGCGTAAAAGGGATTTATTTGCTTGGTCTGCTATGGTCGGTGCTTGTTCGAGAGATAGTAGATGGAGTGAAGTTATGGAGCTTTTTTATATGATGATGGGGGATGGTGTTTTACCTGATAGCTTTTTGTTCCCAAAGATTTTGCAAGCGTGTGCTAATTGTGGGGATGTTGAGACTGGTATGTTGATTCATTCTATAGCGATTCGATGTGGAATGGGTTCTGAGATTCGTGTAAATAATTCGCTTCTGGCTGTTTATGCAAAATGTGGGTTATTAGGTTCTGCAAAGAGGATTTTTGAGAGTATGGAGATGAGGGATACAGTGTCTTGGAATTCAATTATAATGGCATATTGTCACAAGGGTGATATTGTTGAGGCACGGAGGTTATTGAACATGATGCGTCTTGGAGGTGTAGAACCAGGTTTGATTACCTGGAATATATTGATAGCAAGCTATAATCAGCTAGGCAGGTGTGATGAGGCCCTGGAGGTTATGAAGGAGATGGAGGGTAATGGAATAATGCCTGATGTTTTTACATGGACTTGTCTAATTTCAGGTATGTCTCAACATAACAGGAACAGGCAGGCGCTAGAATTGTTCCGGGAGATGATTTTGAATGGGGTTACACCAAGTGAAGTTACACTTACAAGCACAGTTTCGGCTTGTGCATCTCTTAAGGACCTGAGGAAGGGAAGAGAGCTCCACTCGTTGGTTTTTAAGTTGGGATTTGATGGAGGGGTAATTGTTGGGAATGCTTTGGTTGACTTATATTCCAAGTGTGGTAAACTCGAAGCTGCTCGGCTGGTCTTTGATATGATCCCAGAGAAAGATGTATACAGTTGGAATTCCTTGATTGGAGGGTACTGCCAAGCTGGGTGCTGTGGAAAGGCCTATGATCTTTTTATGAAGATGCATGAGTTTGCGGTATCACCTAATGTAATCACGTGGAATGTGCTGATTACAGGACACATGCAAAATGGTGATGAGGATCAAGCATTGGATCTTTTCTGGAGGATGGAGAAGGATGGGAACGTTGAGCGGGATGCTGCTTCATGGAATGCTCTCATTGCTGGCTATTTGCATAATGGACAGAAAGACAAAGCATTGGGTATATTCCGGAAAATGCAGTCATCTGGTTTTAAGCCAAACACAGTTACCATTCTGTCCATCCTACCAGCATGTGCAAACCTAATTGGCGCAAAGAAGGTGAAAGAGATCCATTGTTGTGTTTTGCGTTGCAATCTAGAAAATGAGCTGTCCATTGCTAATTCTCTTATAGACACATACTCCAAGTCTGGGGGATTACAATACTCGAAAACAATATTTGACGTGATGTCAACCAAAGATATCATTTCTTGGAACACATTGATTGCTGGTTATGTTTTACATGGCTTTTCCAGTGAGGCAACAAAGTTATTTCATCAAATGGAAGAGGCAGGGCTTAAACCAAATAGGGGTACTTTCTCCAGTGTGATATTGTCTTATGGTCTAGCCAAAATGGTTGAAGAGGGGAAGCGTATGTTCTCTAGCATGTCCGAAGAGTATCGGGTTGTTCCAGGTCTAGAACATTGTGTGGCTATGGTTAATTTATATGGACGCTCAGGTAAACTTGAAGAAGCAATTAATTTTATAGACAATATGACCATGGAGCATGATATATCTATATGGGGTGCATTGCTGACTGCTTCTCGTGTGCATGGTAATTTGAATTTAGCCATCCATGCTGGGGAACAATTACTCAAACTGGATCCTGGAAATGTAGTGATCCATCAGTTACTTTTACAGTTATATGTACTACGTGGGATTTCTGAAGAATCAGAAACAGTGATGCGACCTAGAAAAAGAAATCATCATGAAGAGCCTCTTAGTTGGAGCTGGACTGAGATCAACAATGTGGTCCATGCTTTTGCCTCAGGTCAGCAATGTAATTCTGAGGTTCCAGATTCTTGGATAAAAAGAAAGGAAGTTAAAATGGAGGGATCCAGCTCTTGCAATAGGCTTTGCATCAAAGAAGAGGAGAACGAAGATATTACTAGAGTTCATAGTGAGAAGCTTGCACTTTCTTTTGCCCTCATTAACAGTCCTCAATCTTCTCGAGTGATAAGAATTGTTAAGAACCTCAGAATGTGTGAAGATTGCCATAGGATTGCCAAACTTGTTTCTCAGAAATATGAACGTGAAATATACATACATGACTCAAAGTGCTTGCATCACTTTAAAGATGGTTATTGTTCCTGTGGCAACTATTGGTAGGTAAGTGACCATGAACAGTAATTTTCCTGAAGACGAGTCTCCTCTTCTCCAAGGAGTTGATGAATCTGCTGTTTTCAGGAGAAAAGTTTTGCATGAGGTAAAGATCCTCTTTGACAATGTATAGATGATGGTGCAAACCGTAGCAACTCAAATGTTGTACTGCTGTAAATATGTGTTTTGTCAGATCTTGTAAATGGTTGAGAGAAATTTCAATTATGACAGTAGTTCATAAGCTCTGTATCAAATTGTACATATGCTAAAGAGATAATCTTTAGCAAGTGTTTCCCAAGGGTTTAGTTAGTCAACATTTTTCTTGTTTACTTTTGATGCATGTTTTCTGAATGATATGCCTAATAGACTGCTTAAGTTTCCGCTAACAGAAGGTTAACTCAGTTTTAGTCTAGTCAATAAGTCACCTCCATCCATATGGACTGATGAATGCACATTGTTAAAAGTCTATTTGTTTTCTTTTATTATTCTTTCTGTTTTTCGTTCATTCTCAGATAGTCCAATGGATAGTGGAACATCCAGCTCCATGTACTGGTGGAGAAGGTGGGAAGCCATGGGACAATGAAACTTCTTTTGGGATCAAAAAAGTGGTCCTAAGCAGATCAGAGGCCATTTTCTGTATCGCGATGATGTCTGGTGTGTTCCCAAGTTGGCTTGTAAATGATTTTGTACACTCCTTTCTATCAATGTAAACTTTGGACTCAATCAACAAAGGTTGAGGTACTTGTGTGTAAGGTCACAAGTTCGAGCCGTGCACCAAGTAAACTATGTCTAGTGTTTTAGTGTATATGGTTCAATGCATCTGCAACACTTATTGGACATTCAAAGAACCTCAAAGCCATCTTCTCTTACAAAGATTTTGTATTATTGTGGGCTTTTGGTAGTCAACAAAGATGAGCTTTAATGGGCTTGACTAGAATACTGATGGGCTTTGACTTGGTCCCTTCAACATATGTGTAAGCCCACCATTACTAAATCTTCTTTTTCCATTAAGCTAATTAATTAGGAAACCAATAATATTATATAGTTAGATTTTTGTAATTATTAGCAAGCAATATTGACTTTTCAGTCACATAAACTCTTCCAGTTGAGAGGCAGCTTAACCAGTTTTATGGAAAATATCTGATGACTAACCAAATGAATGTATTTCAATTAGCTGTCTAACATAAAACAATTGACTTGGTCCGAATAATCCAAATTTCCAGCATCGTAGGGTATATTTAACGATTTCTTCATATTCAGAGGTCGGTTATGAGACTTTCTAGCTAAAGATAAAAGAATTCCGAGTCATAATTTTTCATTTATCATGTGTTTTAAATGTTGTTGCACCTCTATAATTTGTGAGGAAAAAGAACAAGGAGTGGACATATACCCCATCAAAACAAAACTAGGTCAACAAATTAAAGAGTGAACAATGACTAGTAATAATATTTATTTATAAATAAAAATGGTCCCAAATGTTCACAATCATGAAGTGGGCAACTCACTGTGGGTGCGCAAACTCCTAATTATTCTCTAATTAGCTAGATTTTCTTGCACCAAATGTTATTCCATGGTGGCCAATGGCCACTAATATGTAACAGTAGAAACAAATTATATGTTTCTTATTTTAATGAACAATATTTGGTTCCCACTTGGTGCCAATAGGAGTGAGTATATGACCCAATTAAATCTGAACTCGCGTCGTATAGTCTTATGATACGATTCAGGACTTAAACGACTTGAGACATTTGATAAATGAGTACTTATCAATCTATCACAATCCATGTTAATAAGATAATATACTCTTTAGGAACGTATAACAATTATTTTTAACCAACATAAGCACTAATATTGTAAAATGATTATACAATTAAGGTCATATGATAAGGTAATAGTAACCTAGTTAAATATAATCGTAACTAACATGCTATCACGTATTACTATCAAATAATTATATTATCAGCGCGTATAATTTAAATTTAGAATAATACTACTAGGCCAGCCAATCATAAATTAGAGTACTCTAGGGTTTCATTAATTATATTGGTAGGACATGCCACATTTATTGTGTCACTAGTCATTATAAAATTCCAAAACCAACAAATAACACACTCATCAGTTATAATCACTATTTAAACATCATATGATACAATATTAATTCACTGTTTTTGTCCATTTTTATTATTTTTTTAATGGTCATTCTTTTTCTTCTAGTTTGGATCCTCATTCAACATGCAATGCCACTTGTCTGGGCTGATTGAACTTGTTGATTTTCTTTTTGATTGTTTATTCTGATTGACATTTGGTTTTGTAGTATGACAACATTACTTAATTTACTATTCATGATTGATTCAAGATGTCAAAATTTGTCCATAAGATCATGTTTGTCTCGATTTATACTAGACAAGGTTAATAATATTACTGATCATTTAATTTATTGACTAGATTCATTTTAACTTGTGTAGAGCGACTTATTTTAAAATTGTTCTAATATATATTTTATATAGTCATGATATAAGACAAAAGTTTATCAAATACTCAAGCAAATTATAAAATACCAAACTTTAATTTTGAAATTTACTAAGACTTGGACAGGTTTGGTTTTGATCCGATTTTTGCTCATTTTAACCTAACTTGCTTCAAATCAAATAATATTTAAGCAAATTAACGATTCATCTACTTATTAGCTCAATTTATTTTAATATTCTCTTATTCAACTCAATCCATTTGTTTAAGACTAATTGATAATATAGGCAGAACTAAATAAATTATATATTTCATTTCAATCAACATGTCTCTTCAAACTCCAACCAAGTCATATTTGAGGTATAAAGATTCTATAATTCATGTTTCTCTGCCTCACACATAAAAAAAAAATAATCAGAAACTAATAGAAGCATATGTTGTTCTTGTGAAATTAGGTTTTAGGCTTAACTCACCCCCTAAAAACTAGCTCAAATGGTGGAGGATTGTCCAAACCTTATAAGGAGTCCGTCCATCTCATTAACCACCGATATGGGACTTTTGTCATTCTCCAACACCCCACCTCACGCTCAGTGCTTAACAGTTGGTACGTGGATAATTTTGATTTTTGGGGGTCAAACATCGGGTGAGACAGACCCTGCTCTGATACCATGTGAAATTAGACCTAAGACTTAATTCAACAACTGTGATATATCATAAAAACAATAACCAGTTATGAGTCAATAAGATTCAGAATTCATAAATTTAAATTATACATGAATGTGAACTTGTTATTGAGTCGAGAGTGTACCATAAAGAATTTCTCTTTCTTTACAGGATATGTGTATACATTATCTTCGTTAAACTTCACCGATGAGATTTTACGAATATGTTAGTGTTGTTGTACATAGACGTGGGAATTGTCAATATTTTGGTCTTAATTATATTCTTGGAAAAAATGCTATGCTTTAGAGACATATCATCATAAATCAATTTAGATGAAAAATTCTTTCAGGTAAGCCATTATTTCTTGACAAAACATATGTGTAGATAAATAGAACAATGAATATATTGTGTATATATAGTATAATTTTTCGATAAATAATTTAAATAAACAGTTAGGTCACTAATTCAACCCCTGCTGACAGCTGCTTAATTGAACATATATAAAACATTATTAATTTGAACATGAATCTAGCTGGCTAATTGATAAATTAAAAATTAGGTCAAATATCCAAATAATTGATCGACAAGTCCATCTCCTATATGTTTTCATAATTTTTGTGTGACATTGTCATCATGTGTCAAATGTTTTTTCTGTTTGAGTGGTTGCACTCATCACATGATCATGATTCTTTTTCCAAACAATTTTTGTCTAACTTAATTAATTGGATATTGGACTATGCTACAAAATTAAACTCAAATTAACGTAAATGTTTTAAGTTGATTAGACTATTGCGCATGCTTCATATAATTATTTCTACAAGACAAAATTGAGAATAATGCTTTCTATTTTTTTCTGTTACGGTCAAACTTTTCTACAATAATAACATTTAAAATGATACATGTTAGCAGTTACAAACAAAAACATGTAATAGTATTACTTTTCGTACCTTGTTTGGCTATAAACGAAAATAAGATACTTGTTAAATTTAAAATCTCAATTGATTTATATATATGATATTGACAAAAAAAAAATTATCTAAATTTTCAGCAAAAGGATATTCAATACCTTTCCCTTGAAGGTTGCATTGCTTAATAATTGACTCTTTTATCTCACCTCAAGTAGCGATAGAGGCAGATCCACCTCTCTACGTGTGTTACACGTGCATTTAATAATTTTGAAAAAATTATATATATATATATAAATTTATTTTTGATAAATTGACAAAAAATATGTTATAAGTAATTAACTGTGCACCTATTAAAAATAGTAGAGTGTTATTGTGTTGCTGATATAAGCTAGAAATTCATCGACGAAATCTAGATTTGAATCCAGATAGAATAGTAAAATAAATATCATTACTGTTATAGATATAATGTTACTATAGAATAGTAAAATATATCACAATAGATAAATTGATTGCATTAAAGTTACAAAGCTGACTAGGAAAGTAAAATTTTTGCAAAGAACTTTTGATGTTCAGTCACATTCCATGCACCCCCATGTGGTAAATTACTTTTTTTGTGATTTATTTTTTACTTTTACGAGTTTTTTTTCTTTCTGATAATGGTACCCCTAAAGTTGCACAAGATATTATTTTTATGCAATAATATTTTATGCAAAAACTTTATAATAAGTAGAGAAAAAGAGAAGAATCAAATCTAAGGAAGAATAATTGGTGTAAGTGAAAGGTAGAAGCAACAGAAAAGTGAAGAGATTCTTCTCCTGTTTTATTTAATATTATCAATAGCTTTTGAGTAAGATATTAAAGTTAAAAATTTATTTTTTAAAAATATATTTTTGCACTTTGCATCTATAGGTTCCTGTTATGCCTCTTGCTTTGCACTTTTGTCTGACAAAAGTAGTGAAGAAATCATTATAACGAAACGGACTTGATGTTGCGAATGAGATTGTTTTTTTCTTAATCAGATATTTTTAATTCAAATTTTGGATATATATAAAAGTTTCTTCGTAGGGAGCGGTCCATCCTCTCCTCCTGAATGAAGTCGTACACAATGCGAATCTAGTATAGTCGATCTCCCTCGCGAGTACCAGATAACCAAATAAAATTTTTTAAAAAAGAAGCCTTGAATTGTTCTCCTTTTTCCTTTAAAGTAATTAAATAATTATATATTCATGTAACTCAAGAGAACAAAAAATGACATAATGATGGATAAAAACAATTGGGGTCAGTTCCAACTCATTAGCAGTATATGAGTTGTTTTCATTCCCTTGAAAAAAAAGGATATTTGAAGACAAGTACTTTAATTAATTAGTAATTAATTAACAAAGACAAAAGAAAAGATAAAAAGCAGAGGAAAAAAACTTTAGCTTAAAAGGGTTTAGTTTTCTTATTTTGGTTAAGTTTGAAGCTAACTTTTTCTTTTTAGCATGATGTTATAAAGACTTGAATTTAGGATCTTTGTCTCGAATTATTTAATACAGAAATTAAAAATAAGGATTAAAGTATCAAATATGAGTCACATCAATATTGTAAAATTTTTTTTTGTATTTATAAGTGAATAAGTTGTTTTTTTACATTTTTTCCTAGAAAGACATATATATATCAGTTAGTTATTCATATATTATTTAAAACTTCTTTTATCAATTTCAGAAATTAAATACCTCTCCATAGGTCCATAAAGATTTGTTTTATTCAGTATCAAATAAGTAAATAAAACACGTTTAAATAATTTCATATAGTCACATAAATCATAAATGCATGAATATGATGTACCAAAAAATTTGTGGTTTATAATAGAATAGAATAAAGAGAGAAAAATACAAAAACTTACCTTATGAACAAGACTCTAAAATAAAATGTTTTATAAAAAAATTATCAGTATATTTGAAATTATATCTTGATAACTCTCTAAAACGCTTATAGTATCATTATGAATATTAAAATTAAAATTATAAAAACCTAGAAATATACATACTCAATTGCGATGAGATAAAATTATATTTATTTATATCAAATCATATTCGTGCGCAGATAATTATATTATAAAACGAGAATAATGTCTAATAAAATTTTATTAATTACAATGACTAACAATATATTGTAAAGATAACTCAACAAAGTGAAGGATTGGACAAATCTCAACCTAATAAATTACTATATATAAGCATTTCACGAGTTGAATAATATAACGAATTAAAGATGATTTAAGTTTATTTTTTAATTGAATTTATTCTTTCATATCAATTATTGGGCCCTAGAATTGATCCTCCCCAATTTTAAAATGCTCCAATTGGCTGTAAATTATCTTATTATACTATTTAGATTTGTTTCCTAAATTAATGCATTAGAATTTTATGTCTATCCTAAACATTAACCCCATCACTAGTATTTTAGACTATATTGACAAAAATAAAATAAAAAAAACTTTACGTAAACATAAGTCCACTTGGAAGATATTGCAAACATCATAATTCATAAATATGGTCAAATAATTTAATCTTTTTTTTTTCTATTGTTGCCTCTTTCATGGGAAATATTTTTTGTTATTATAATTTATTAGGTTTTTTTTTAAAGGGTGCACTAATTTCTTGAATTTCTTTCCAAACGGTTATTATGTGCACCCCTACCCTCTTTTTAAAATATACTTTTTTGGGAAATTGCTTTTGTTAAAATTTAAACAATAATTATTGAACTCGTTTATATTTATCTATTTTTTAAAAATAATCTTAACTATAATAGTATGTAAAATTGGTTTATATGACATGAATTGTTTCATTATCACTTTGATGAATCATTTTCCACTTATAATTTTAGAGTTCTAGAGTAGATTCTTGTCTTATTCCTTATTTGGTTATTAATCGTGTAAGATTATAAAGTTTATCTATATGCTACAAATCATTCCATTATTACTCTGATGAATCATTTTCCACGTTTAATTTTTAGAGTTTTAGAATATATTCTTACTCGATTCCTTAATTTGTTCACTTAGTGTGTTTTCCACTAAAAACAAGATGAATTTACATGAGGATTTCTTCCGAACGATATATAATGCTGAGTTGGATAATGATAATAATATTATTAAAAGTATAACTTGATTATGAAAGCTTAAAAAACTTTATTCTAATAGCAATAAATGAAAAAATAGACAAAACCTATATGACCCTTTTTTCCCCCCACACTACATACACCTATATGACTAGCTAGATGTATAATTTATAGTTAAAATACAAATGATGATAGATAATTATGCTAAAAAATACACAATAACTGTCATAATCTTCAACTTGAATTATCCATCAAAGGGGTCAAAATCCTTAGATTTTCTTCTATTTTTAATCAGATTTTATTTTGGTATCTTTTTTAATTTCAGGGCATAATATTGGTAACGAATCATTTATATGATGACATAGACATTAATTGGATATTAGCAAATAGCAAGATGCCTATGTAAGAATGAAATTAAAAATTACCTAATTTTGTATGTGACATTGATTTAATTATTTAAATAATAATTAACCAAAAATAATTCATTAAAATCTTACCTGGAATGTACGTCAGGACTAGTAAATGAGTATCAACGTATTTATAAACAAGATTAAATAATTATAATATTAACTAATCACTTCCCACTTCCCTTTAACATTATTTAATAAAAGATAATTTTTTTAAAAAAAAAAAACATGTTGGCCTTATATTAGATACAAATTCAATAATTTTTGCTTAGATCTTATATCTGGAATGAAACGTCTTGGTCATTCACCATTTGATTTAGTCAAATTAATTAATTTTAATCGTCGATCAAGTCAAGACGTATAATTTGGATTAAGACTAATGTTTTGTTATGTCCTTTATGTTTGTTACTCCAGAACATGAAACATTACATATGTTCAATGTACTTACATCAAATTAATTAGCCACTATATGTGCTGTCGTTAATTGTGTTCTAATCATACTTGATTAATCATCTGAATATTAATTATGTTCTAATAAGACTTGATTAATTTAACAATCTGAATATTAGGACCTATAAATGTTTATCAAAGTCTTCTATTGACAAAGACTAATTAAGAAACAAATTTGTGGTGGTTATGGAGGAACTAAAAGAAACAATGAAGTTACATCATTTTCTTTACTAACAAACAGAAACAAGTAGTTGAAATAATAAATTCAAGATGGGCCAAGGATTCACATTAATAATTCTACATACTATTCTTAGAATTTGGTCTTTGATTCACACGTGATACACCTGCAACGCACGTGATCGTCAGAAACTGATAAATAAAAAATGGGTCCAGAAATTTATATTTAAAACGATATATACGTAATACATTTATTGATAATCACATACTTTGGCATTGGGTGGATGTTAGCTAAGAGCATCACCTCTAAAAATGAATCTTGTAATACTTAAATTTAAATTTATTAGTCAGACATCAATATTGATATCGACATCTAATGCCAAACAAAATAAAAGAGAAAGAAAGAGACTCATACATATTGATTATAGCACATTTATGTTGAAGTCCACAAAACCTAACTTAGTAGGTATTTTGGAAAGAGCCATATCTAATTGTATCCACTTGCGTCTATAACAAGTTCTTTTTTTTATTGTATATATATACACATATATTTGGAAGAAAACTTAAAAGTCCTCTTAGGTTTTGGTCAATATACTTTAGGCAACTCATGAAATTTGGAAAATCTTTTAGTGATTTTTTTTAGGTGCTCTTGTTTTTTTTGTTTTTTTTTTTTTGGTTTAGGGTGGCGTGGGGGGAGGGGTCAATTAACTAGATATATGTACTAACACCATATGTTGTATATAATCATATATTTATATAAAAAATAAATTTTGTAATCTTAAAATTACTTGTTACTTAAATAATGTAGTATAATGTTATAAAAAACTATGTTATTACTGATAAGTTTGTCTATATCGAGTGAAATAATTTCATAATGTAAAAGTTATTTAACATGTTATTATATTTAGTGTAAAAGTTATTTATTATATCATTATATATAAGTTAAACTTTTGAATCGATAGTATACGAGCTTAATTATAACAAAAGTATGGCTTAGAAGGTAGGACACGTTAATAATTAAGCAGTCAAAGTATGTATACATTAATTATTATACATATATATACTATATATCTCAACAAGTGGACCTAATTATTGTCACAAATATTGTAGTTGGTCAATTATTTGAAATCTAACAATAGCCAACTATTGAAGACGTAGACTCAATCTAATACGTACTCAACAAGTTCTTCTACTGTTCATACATAACTACTTTTTTTTTTTGTTGTTGTTGTTGATAATTATGGTGTTACAAGAGAAAATCGTATAATATTTTTTTCTCCAAAACTCAAATTTAATACTTCATAGTCGTTCTTCTCCCACTTAATTGTTTTTTGATGATATTTGGTAAGATAAATATTTTAAAGTACTTATATATACGATATATAAACAATAATCAGAATTGTGGTATAGTAATAAATATTTATTTATCTGTAATTAGATATTTTGAATTTAAGCCTTTAAGTATGATATTGTATTTAAATTTAAATTCAATATATATATCAGGTGAAATAATAAAAGAAGTTCATAATTATATCTATATATATTAAATTTGTAAAAATTGATCTTTCCGTATGAACATGGTAGCCATCCATCCACCAATAGGAATGCGACAAAGCTAAATAATTCTGTTTAATTGAGTCTTTTCGTAATTATATTTTTAACTTAATTAGTAGCAATATTAAAAGCAACAATTAGGCACCACTAGTTTCTAATTTTTAACCTGATTAAGCAATTAAATTAGTAAGACAGATCCATAATCAATGCTTAGATTTCCTTCGTGTGTTTTATAGCTTTATTAATTCAATCCATATGTTCATCAATCATCATTAACTTAATAATTCTTCCTTCAGTTCAGGGAAGATAGACACTAATCAATAAGTATTTATTAATTTATTAAATGGAGGTCTAATTTCTTACTATTAATTAGTTCCAAATACTATAATGCAACTCTAGGCTATTATTGCCTAGCACCAATAATCCTCAATATTTTATTAATATATTACCTTATGAACATCATTTAGACATTAAAAAAGAAAAAAATGACAAAAGTTTCATCTCTCATTTTTTTATTATTAATATCCCCTATTAGTTTTACAAATTACATAATCTTTCATTTTTGCACATTTGATTAATATATTTCGCGTATTAAATTAATGTATCTCGCGTATCTGATTAATGTATTTCGTACATCAGATCAATGTATCTCGCGCATCAAATTAGTGTATCATGTATAAAATGTACATCAGATTAGTGTATCATGTATAAAATATAATGTATCTTATTTAACATTAATATATCTCGCGCATCTGATAAATGTATCAGCAATTATATTATTGTAGAATTTCTATAACTATAAACTTATAAGAGTCATTAATTTTATATTAAAAATATATATTTATGTCATTTGCCTTTAAAAAGATATAACAAGAAATTGCGATCTTTAGCCTTTGCGCTTATATATATAGAAGAGGTAAATCATAGTAAACAATGCCTATACGACAAGCCCGATGAAAAAACATATATAATATTTCGAACTTGAGATTTAAGACTATCTAAATTTCCGCCTCGTTTAATTCGTCGGAAAAACAAAAGAACGGACCCCGTCGAACCAGTCCTTCCGCCCACGTGAAGGTTTCCTTGTATGTGTCCCCACAGAGATCCTCCGTATCCCTTAATGGGCCCCATTAAAACCCGGGCCCATCAAAGTTCACTCGTGTCAGGCCTCATCCTCGCACGTGACTATTCTCTTCCCATCTTCACTTTCCTCTGTTCTCTATTTTTTTGTCCTATAAATACCCAACTTGTATCTCACATCATAGACAAAATCTCAAATTAACTCATAAACTTTACTATAAAACTTTTTTTTTTTTTGAAAATATTAACATTTCTTACACCTTCAAATATCTTTTGACGTTATAAATGATTTTCTCTTAAGAAAAAAAAAGGATTTTTGAGAATCTTTTGCATGTTTTCGATTTTGGTAAATCTTTAAAGTGTAATCTGTCTTACGTTAGTCCCACGCTTCTGCTGACGATCCTGGTACTTCTCTTCCTGCCACAAGATTTTGTTCCCTTTTCCAAGAGTCGCGATATTTATTTCAAATTTTAAATCCGTCTCTTTATATACACGAACAACTTACACCCTTACTCTTTACAATTATGGCTACGAAATTATTGTTAACGTTAGCGATATGTCGCTTAATTGTTACCGTGGGATTTACTTTTAACCCGAATGACCTTTTACGGCTCGGGCTCGATGGTAAACTCAGCGCAGCTCCAGCCGATTTACAATCCGCTTCGGTGGATTTTGGCGGAGTGTATAGAGCCGAGCCGATGGCGGTTCTTCACCCGGCTACATCCGAGGATGTAGCGAGGCTAGTAAAGGCCGCGTATGACTCGGCTCGTGGGTTCACCGTGTCGGCTAGAGGTCATGGACATTCGATAAACGGTCAAGCCATGACGAGAAATGGCGTTGTGGTTCAAATGAGCGGCGGCTTGAAAAATAAGATGTTGACTATTTCGGAGAAATTCATGTACGCTGATGTTTGGGGCGGAGAATTATGGATTGATGTGTTGACGTCCACATTAGAATATGGTCTCGCACCGAAATCATGGACTGATTATTTGTACTTAACCGTGGGTGGTACTCTCTCTAATGCTGGAATTAGTGGTCAAGCTTTTAATCATGGCCCTCAAATTAGCAATGTTCATGAACTCGATGTTGTTACAGGTACGATTAACTTTTTTTATATTGTCAGTGTATATACGGAATTTATTTTTCGTAATAGATTTTGTTATGAATGAAAGTGGTTTGCCAGATATGTAACTTTAGAACAATAACATGGGATGTTAGGATAATATTTTGTTTTGTAATATTTTTAGATGGGTACAATACCTTTATTTTTGTGTTAATTATGTACGTACTTCACGAAATTGTGGATGTACTACCACATGGGGTGTTTTGTTTTTAAGCTTAACTACTTATAAGGTATGGTATAATCATTGTAATTAGCAAGTACCAATAATTATGTTAAGATCATTGTCATAATTATTGAGATAAAATTGGAAACAAATTAGTACTATATGGTTAATTAGTACCATTTTATCATAATTGATGTGACATATGTTTGAAAACAGGTAAGGGTGAGCTATTGACATGTTCAGAAAAAGAAAATTCTGAGCTGTTTCAAGCCGTTCTTGGTGGATTAGGACAATTTGGGATCATAACAAGAGCAAGAATTGCACTTGAACAAGCTCCTCAAAGGGTATTAATATATATATATATAATTTTTTTTCTCAATATACGTTATACTAAAATAAAATCCGTATACATCTCACTCTTTTCGAACTGACAATGTCACTAATAAAAATAATATATTGTTATTGTTATACTTTACATGGTGGGGTTTTTATTATTTTTTCTTCTTAGTATTAGTTTTTGGACAAAGACACGAAAGGAGGTGGCATAATTCATGACATATGAGATGAAAAATGGGTCCTTTGTATGTAGCTTTTTCCAACTTCATTTTAAAAAACCGTTGTTTTTACGGCACTGTTAATGTTGACATCACTTTTAATTTCCACAAAGTTATGTTATCATAATTTTTGTTTAGAGAATTGTATAGGGTGATAGTCAAAACATAAGATTTTATCAATACACGACGAGACAAATTCTCTAAACTATCTTAGTTTTTTAAGTTACTATTCAGTTCTGCTATTGTTATAGTGTATAAAAGTTAAACTCGTTTATTTAATACGTATACAGGTGAGGTGGATTCGAGTACTATATTCAAATTTTTCAACATTCACACATGACCAAGAATATTTAATATCATTGCATGGAAAACCAGCTTCACAAAAATTTGATTATGTTGAAGGATTTGTTATAGTTGATGAAGGGTTAATAAACAATTGGAGGTCTTCATTTTTCTCACCAAGTAACCCTGTCAAAGTTTCTTCTCTTAAAGCTGAAGGAGGTGTTTTATATTGCTTGGAAATCACAAAAAATTATCACCTTTCAAATGCTGATACCATTGATCAGGTTTGTTCCCACTATATTCTAATCAAAATTATAATAACACCGACAACATACTTCGTATAATTTCACAAAAATAAATTTTACCTCTACTATAAGTGTAAGATTAGGATCGTATTAATCCACTGTAACAGATAATCCGTTTTATTCCATATAAAAAGTTTAAAATATGCATATAACTTTAACTCAATTAAAAGTTATACATATTTTTGCTAAATATATTCTATTGTTGCTACATCATTATTATGTTTTCTTGATAGATTACTTAAGTAAAAAAAAAGTGTCTTTCTTTTTAGTTTAATTAGTTTGTTGATTCCTTCACACATGATGCACACTATTACTAATTTGAAATTAAAAGATGGATAAAGTTGATGATCTATCGATGCTATATATACTTTAACTTTAATTAGCTCTCTGATTAATGCATGTTTAGTGCGAATAAAGCCTGTAAAGTATACAATTAATATTTTTGCTAATAGGTGGCGATACTATACCTTAGACTCCTATTTTTCTTCTTTTATTTTACCTACTCAATCTTCTTAGATATTAATAACTTGTACTATAAAATTATTTTATTTTGCATCTGATTATGAATATTTAATTTATTATTTCCAAAAATCATTTCGTATTATAATAATAGGCTTGAGATAACTAATTTTATGAAATATTATTATCTATTCCATGTCGATAGCCAAACGACTTGGATTAGCAAGATTAAGAAATGTGGTATGTTATTTAATTAATTAATTTCTGACATTAGAAAAATAAGAACATTCTACAAAGCTTATCTGTCGTTATTCCTGTTTGGTACATATCCAAAACAATATATTTTTTTAAAAACAAAATATTTTTTTAAAGTATAATTATTTTATTTGATGACAGAATTTTACGTAAAAAGATGGAACACAACATGCACAAGAAAACATGGAAGATCTTCCATAATCTATCAGATCCTAAGATAGAAATTATTTTTCTAAAAAAAAATATTAGTATTATATATTATTATAATATATGATTATTTAATTATATCTAGTGACCACCCACCAATATTTATTCCCTTGAGTCTAATAATTCTGTTAATTTTTTCAATTTTTAATTAGAGTTTGCATTAAAATAAAGATAAAAGTTCATTTTTTTTGTACTTTGATTTTATTATTTAATTTCATATTTTTTTTTAATGAAAATGCAGGAGATTGAAATATTATTGAAAAAATTAAATTATATTCCAGCTTCAGAGTTCACAACGGACCTTCCTTACGTGGATTTTTTGGACCGGGTTCACAAGGCCGAGTTAAAACTCCGGTCTAAAGGTTTATGGGAAGTGCCACATCCATGGCTAAATTTATTTGTACCAAAATCAAGAATTGCTGAGTTTGATAAAGGAGTATTTAAGGGCATTTTGGGAAACAAAACTAGTGGTCCAATACTCATATACCCTATGAACAAAAACAAGTAAGTTCTCATCCCTTGTAAATTTACTCTTATACCCTTAAAAATCGTTTCAGGATTTTCGATTCATGAGTTCTGAATATTAAAAACAGTAATCTAGTGAATTCTTAATGAATTGATTAGTTTTTTTAGTATAAATATGAGACCAAAACTATCTTGTTCAGTCACACTCGTAACTAGTAAAATTAAAGCATGGCGGTTGTTCTTTCATATAGGTAATTTTTTGCAACATGTTAAATTATGATGATAGTAAAATACAACGATAATATGTATGTTCGTCTCTTCTAATTAAAGTATATGACTATATTATCTAAAAGCTTAATCTGATCGTAAAAAAACACTCAGTTATATGTATTGACATGATATACTTGTACAGTCATGTACCTCTCTTACGTTGATTGTCCTGCATGCATGCAACAAATTAAAACACTATGTATATGATTTTATGTATAATGAATATACAATATCGTATATACTTTTGTTGTGCCATTAATTTACTCATCATCATTAGTCATGACACAAACTTTTGTAGAACTAGTGATATGTCTATGTCATGTCATGGAATACTACTCACAAATTTGGATTATATGTTCATCAGACATCTCACCCAATTTTCTCAATTTTATCGAAAATTACGAAATACGTAAAAGAATCAAATTTTTCAACAAACATTCGTATAGTATAATGGTCCATTTGTTAATAATGGTCCCTATAGCTTAAAAGTGTCTACTTTTTCGTGCAGAGTTTTGCTGTAATTTTGTTTTGTTCTAGCTACCAAACAAACAGTAAAATAAAATTGTCCATAGTAAATACGAACGAATCCAATATAGGAATAAAGACAAAGTCAATAAAGTAGGGATCGAGTTGAAAATTTAATTAATGCGCGCTTTAAATATATATTTAGAGGTTTATTCGAGTTTTTTTGGTAGAACATATATTATTAATTTATGTAATATACAAAAGGTTATTGTACTTCTTTATTTTTTCATATATTTACTTTTTTATACTTATAACTTTTTTAAAGAAAAATTCGACTGTTTCGATATCTTACTCCAATGCTTTGTGGTCAGTGGTTTAATTTTGTTGTTGTATGATAAGTGGCATGTCAAGCTAAACACGTGGCACACATGCATGATTTTCCAGCAAGGATAATTAGAACTATTTTTTAAATTTTTTTCAAAATAAATCCAACAATTAATTAGAAATGGTCCAAATTAAACATTCAAGATTTTCTTGTCAGGAGGATCTTCCTTAAGGGGACCAATTTTATTTGGCTTGTGTAACATTCGAAAATTATCTTCTAGTACTATATAGTCCAATTAATACAACAAACTTATTCAATTTTATCGCTTACGAAAAATTCTACGTATTTCAGATGGGACGATAGAAGTTCGGTAGTTACACCAGAAGAAGATGTGTTTTACTTGGTCGCGTTTTTGAGGTCAGCATTGGAGAGTGGTGATGAGACACAAACGTTGGATTACCTAAGTAATCAAAATTATGAAATATTGAAGTTTTGTGAGGATGAAAGTATAAATGCGAAACAATATTTGCCTCATTATGACAATCAAAGAGAATGGAGGGACCATTTTGGAGAAAAATATTGGACAAGATTTCAACAAAGAAAATTAGAGTTTGATCCAAGGCATATATTAGCAACCGGCCAAAGGATTTTTATGCCTTCTTTTAATCCTAATATTGCTAATTGGTGACGTTTGATTACCTATTAATTAATTGGTATTAGTAGTTATTAATTACGATTTAGAGATTAGTTGAGATCAAAACAAGTTAGTAATAGATTTGATAGGATCATGTTTAGTGTATTTTATGTACATATCAAGTGGGAAAAAAGAGCAAAAAATTATTAATTCACTTATTTATTTAGTAAAGAAGAAATTAATCTTCATCCCAATGATTGGGTTTCGAGTTTAATCTATGTTCTTCTTTTTTCTTTTCTAGGTAAAGATGTTTGATATCTGCTTTATTGTCTGATGATTAATTTTAATTTGTATAAAAAAATTTACATTGAAAAATAATGCATATATTTACTCCGTAATTTTCTTAGTTTTTTTTTTTTCTATTTGTAAAAGTGTAGTACGTTTGAGGAGTGGTTGGTTCTAAAATTTTGTCATTTTGCAAGCATAAATTTGCATTATTTGGGAGGCCCTCATATTTTCTTCATGAATATGACCTATCAATTAAGAGGTCATCTTCAAGAATATTTCACAAAAAATTATAATAAAAGTAGAAAAAGACTTGTGTTTTCACAAAAAAATTATAATAATTAGAGAAGCTTTGCATTTGCAACTTGAAATTATTGTTAAAGAGTATACTATTAAAGCAAGATTAGGAACCATTTTGAAAAACTCTCTCAGGTTATCCCTTTTTCGAGATGATTGTTTAGTAAATGATTCTTCGTCTTTTTCAGAAAAAATAATATTATTGACCTTTTAGATAGCACGACGACATTTGTGTATATCAATCATCATTTCTGCGGTAGATTTACTGCGTATTTTGCTTCTTGGGCTGGACCCAATTTGTGTTAATAACTGCGGTTGGCCCAATATGAATTAGGCTTCCTTTATAAATGGGCTCATTTTCTCAATATGCTTTGGGGATAAGCCCAATGTTAACGGGTTTGCTATCTAATTTTATGAAATTTGACTTTTCTTCTTCTTCATATTTTAAGATAAAAATAACACTACACACACATTTAAGGTCAAATTTATTTTTATTTATATTACTCGACTATAAGACCTTATGAATTATTTTCTTTTGGTCTGAGACCTTATAACTTTGACAAACCCTATTTATTTTCCCTTTTATTCCGTTCAATAGTTCAAAATCTATGTATTTTTATTTTTCAATAACTCTTTAAAATACAAAATCCAAATAAATATAGTTCTTATATAATTAGTTTTCAAAATTTTAAGCCCAAATCAATTCTTTCAACAATAATATGATATAAAGATTTGTTGGCCTATGTTGTTTTAAGCCGTTTAAAAGATCTGTTTCGTGCTCTCGGATGAAATTAATTAATGTTATGTCCTAATTGTCATTTTTTGATTTATAAAAAATAAATATTAATGAGTTCATACATTTATCTGAGCTTTCTGCTTCATAGAGGTGCTTTGGATTGAGTAATCATATAACAATTGACATTAAAATAGACCAATCAACGCCTTAATATCATTAACTCATGATAATTTTTTAAATTAAGAACTTCGTTTCACTAATAAGATCCAATTCAGTTAACCAATAAGCCGAATTAGTATGCAATTGAGTTCATATTTACTTTTTGTATGACATATAAGATAAAATGTGAAATATATGGAATCAAACAAAAATAACAAATCTAGACTAAATCCTTTTTTCTTTCTTCCAAATCTTATGCTTCAAAAAATAAAAAATATGCAAAACTTTTTATCATTTCAATAAACGAATAAACTTTTTCCGAAAATCCCACGTGGACCTTTTGTCACGTGACTCCTCCTACAACATTCTCCACGTGTCCAAATCTAACGGTGAAACTCACGTGATATCCATCTCACCAGAAAAAACCCCATTGACCCGATTTGATCAATTTCTGTAACAAAATCTCCTTTTTTAATTTGCAAAAATAACCCAATTACTTTTCATAATTATAAAACAACCCCCTAAAATTTCTCATCACTTACATTTTATACCCTAAATAAATTTTTACTTAAATTGATTCACTCGACGTTCACTCTACGCAGACCAGTTCCTTTTTCCTTCTTTTTCTCTTCTGTAAGAACTCACACCCCATCGACACCATGACTAGTCCTTCTGCTTCATCTCGCAAGGTTTGTTTTTATGTCTATTTGTTAAAAAAAAACTGAATCTTTTATGAATTATATGAACTTTTTTTTTGTTTTGGTAAAATGGGGTTGTTAATTGAGTTGAAATGTAGTAGGTTTTGAGCAAGATCGCTTGTAATCGGTTGCAAAAGGAGCTAATGGAATGGCAGGTTAATCCTCCTGCTGGATTTAAACATAAAGTTACTGATAATCTTCAAAGGTATATATTTTTTTTTTCTATGAAATTGATTTTTGTGTTGAATTTCAAGAAAAGGGTAGATTGGAAAAAGGAAAAAGATTTCATCTTTACTGGTTTTTTTTTCATGAATTGTTTGGATTTTGTGCGGTAGATGGATCATTGAAGTGAATGGGGCACCAGGAACTTTGTATGCTAATGAGATGTATCAGCTTCAGGTTGATTTTCCTGAGCATTACCCTATGGAAGCCCCTCAAGTGAGTTTTGCTGTTTTTTTGAGTATAATTTGTGAAGAAAATTGTGTCTTGCTGTTGTTGTAGCTTAATTTTAGGATCAAAACTTTGTTTGGTTGAAGATATAAGCAGTAGATATTTTCAGTTACTATATTAAGAAATTTCTAGGCTTTGTCAGTATGGTGAAGTGCAACATTCATTTTAAAAAGGGAATACTTGAGAGAATTCTTTATTACTATAATAAACTAATAGAAATACTTTAATATATATGTGTGTTTTTGTGTTGGTTTAACAGCTTTAAATACTTCAATGGGGAGTCTGATTTCTGTTGTCGTATGTTTGGTATGCAAAATATTAGTTTACTTGTTTGATATAGTAATTTTCTTCTTTAAAAGTTTATTTTATCTCTTGACTTGACAGGTTGTTTTTATCCATCCAGCTCCATTGCATCCTCACATTTATAGCAATGGACATATCTGTTTAGGTTTGTTTTCCCATCCTATGCGAAACATTTGTTTACTCATTTGGTCTTAGTTACTTACTACGATGCAATAGCGTAAAGTAATCTATGTGGCACTTGAATACGTAAGGAACAAAAACGGCATATATCTTATGACTGTACAACATGAGGTGAGTGAGAACTGAGAAGCATTTTCCCCCTATTTCCTCAGCATGGCCATTTCACAACGGTATCGTACCAATTCAAGATACCATTTCTTTTTTTTTTTTTGGTCCAAAAACAACGGTATCTTGAATTGGTACGATTATTTGATTGCAATTGGGCTAAGTGTGGTGCTGTTGCCCCTGTTGCTTCCTTGATTATGGTTCTCTGTTTTTCTTTTGTTCCGTGTACTAGTATGTTGCTTCTCAACAAACAAGTTGAGTAATGATTAAATCTAGCCTACATATGGTTATTTTGATTTGGCTCTGTGGACTTGAGGTGCATTCTTTCATTTGTGTATGTGTCTGTTGAACTCATGTTTGTGGAAATGAATATGAAAATAAATTAGCGTTTAACATCTCCTGGATATTTTGAAGCTTAAATTAGACCCGCTTGGTCAAATCTAAGATTCCTATTTTACACATAATGACACTCCTTTGTAAGAATGACATGCCATTTTAAGACCACAAGATTCATAAGGTACTTTTGGTATGTTATACACACCTTCAACTTTGTGGTCAGTCAATCTAAGATACATAAAATGAACCGGGGGGGG
>NC_028640.1:75403497-75484559 GCF_001406875.1 Solanum pennellii | reverse complement strand
CCGGGGGGGGGGGGGTAGTATATTATAGCGCCAATTCTACAATTATTCTAAGACTAGTTTTCTTACTTCCTGGTAATATTCTTGTACCGTGGAGAGTTCCTCTTAAACTATATATCATAATCATGTATTAAATTCTCTTCACAAGTTTATAAAGTAATCCCGAGTTAGGTGGGTAGAAAAACCCAGGTCCATTATCTACTGAGTTTCGAATCGTGCACTACTTGGCCCTCGGGGTTTCTCGGTTATAAAAAATGGTAATCCTGGGGTTCATGAACTGCTGCAATAACTCTTCTATTTTAGCATGTTTAGGAATTGACGGATTCATGTATTCCCAATTCCATGACTAGATCATCCTTCTACATGTTGACATCATTTAACTCAAGGTTATAAACTATTATGTTGTGTACTTGGCATCACCCTCTTGTTCTCTTCACGTTGTTATACTCTGTCTTTATCCACTTTGTTCTTATTTATCTTTTATTGTGAGAAGGGTGTGGGGTGTGGTGTGGTGGTCATTGGGGGCCTGAATTTTTCTAGCTAGTGGTCACTAGTATGGGTAGTTAACCTTTATTGCTGATACTACTGCCATGTTATTTAGGTAGACTCACCTCTGTAACATGCTCTGTTGGAAGAGGTGTCAGGTGGTGCTGTAAAATACTGATTTTGCATAGACCAGGCTGATGTAGTGCGTATGAGCAGAACGTGTACCATTATTTCAATCACATGTTTGTGCATACTGAAATTGTCAGGTCTTCTTGTATAATTGTATATGTTGGTGGGGAATAGACTCTTTAGTCATCAGCATATATATTGGCTCCTCTGGAACGTCTAGCTCTTTGGTTTTGGAGCCACAACCCGTAAGCTAGATCTGATACTTTCAGATAAACACAAACTTACTGCGCTGAACAGAAACATGAGCATGTTATGATCTTAAACTGATCTATATCTGTAAATTCTACTTAAGAGGAGTATGACTTATTTATAGCAAGTCACCCGCTTCTCCAACTAACAGACTTATGTATTATATGGTTAATTATTACTCAAATATTATTCTGTATGATGTCAATTTATGCGCTGCACAGGATTCTGGTTATCGTGTTGTCATAATATGCTAACACCCCAACCAAAAAAATGTGTAATAATATGCATGATTCAGTATTGACTGTTGTGCTGCTGCTTGTTGGTTGCAGATATCCTGTATGATTCATGGTCCCCTGCCATGACTGTAAGTTCCATCTGCATCAGCATTCTCTCAATGTTGTCTAGCTCAACTGTGAAGGTTCGTTAGCATTACATTTCAATTGAATTTTACATTTGTCATGGACTTTTAACTCTTTGGATCAAGACCTCATATTTACCTTCCTTGTTTTGGGGGTTTAACAGCAACGTCCTGCGGACAACGATCGCTATGTGAAGAACTGCAAAAACGGCAGGTCTCCCAAAGAGACGAGATGGTGGTTCCATGACGATAAAGTGTAGTAACATTAGCTACACATGATTGCAACAGTAGTGACTCCAACTCCCATACCTACTGAAAAGTTCTCTTTTCCCTCCCAAAAAGCAAAGAGAATTTGGTTCATAAAGAAATAGTAATAGAAGAACAACCGACATTCTGAATTTGCCAGTTTGCATTGTATGCTGAGCAAAATTTTAAAGCTGCTATAAAGCAGCCTTAACTTGTATAGCAGTGTAAGTGCTTCTGGTTGAATGTGATACAGAAGCATAGGTTGGAAAATTGTGTTTTATGCTATAATGGCTGTGGCCTTAAAACCCAGCCCTTTATCGTCCACCTTAGCGTGCGATGTACCTATGTATCTAACTTTGCTTTGCTTGATTAAAAGTTGGAGTTAAAAGTTCTACTACGAAACTGTATATGACTTTCCAGTGCTTGATTCTCTGCAGATGAAATACAAGCTTTGCTAAGCTTACAACCTTTGTGGTCATTTTCTGAATGTAACTGCAATACTTTATCATCATTGCCTGGTGTTTGAACCAAAAACTTTTAGTATCTTTCGGTAAAAATCTCTGTACCTTCACGAGGTAAGGGTGTAAGGTCCCCCTCAGAATCCGGTTATGGGACTACACTTAGGTTTGTTGTTGTTGCCTTCAGGTGTTGAGCCAAAACTATGTTTAAGATTTAAGATTTATGTTCCAAATTAGCTTTTTATACCATTCTATGTTCTATCGTTTTAGAGAATGCAATTCTTCACATAACTAGTACTGATTATATATTTCACCAGAGAACAACTACATAATTAAATATATTACAATGAAATTTAAATGATGCATCAAACTCTTATTAAAAATCCGTAGTCACTAGTATTTCCCATCCAAAAAATCCTTAGCAAAGAAAGTAGTTTTTCATCCTTATAATCGAGATCGAGAATGTTTGGTAGGTCAAATATTTTCTTGAAAACTTCTTTAAAATAAGGTAAGTGTTTTTTTTAATGAATATAGGAAAAATAAGTTTCATAAATATCATTTCAAGTAAGTCAAAATATTTTCTTGAAAACATCTTTAAAATAAGATAAGTGTCCTTTTTAATGAATATAGGAAAAATAAGTATCATAAATGTCATTTCAAGTTCATTATTTCTTTTCCACGATTCAATGTCCCGAACTACACTTCTCACTTCTCACCCCATCTTAGATCAATACTTAGTTACTATTTTTCAAGAAAATATTTTTTGAGGTACCGAACACACCCTTTTTTCTATTCGGTGTATGGAGCTTCGACTAAATTTCGATAATAGCTAAATTTCTAAAAATCCCCCAAAATTTCAAGCAAGCTGCAAAAGGGCTCTTGTTTTTCTGGAATAGAAGAATCAAGAATGGTGATACTGCGCTATAATCCCTTAGCCATGTTATCCTCCTCCGTCTTCACCCCATTTCCCCGGCAGCAGTTTTACAGATGCCCTTTTCCAATATTCACTCAATCTCTGCAACCCCACATTCTTCTTTCTACCACTCTCCCTAGACATTTCACCCTTTCATTCTATTCTAACACTGCTCAAACCTCCACTCCTGATGCCCCTGATGAACTGCATCATCATCTATCAAACTCTAAACAAGTAAAGTTTCTATCTTTGTCTTTCTTGATTTCAATTTTTAACTTTCTGAGCTGGTGCCAGTGTGAATTAATTCCTTTTTCCCTATGTTTTAGTCCCCTTTGAAACCAGGTTTGTATCTTGTTGGAACCCCAATTGGCAATCTTGAAGATATTACTCTCAGGTAAATCACTTGGATGCTTTACAGTAGCTAGTACAGACCCACCCTGCCCCTTTGGCCTGAACTATACATATAGCTGAGTAAATACTCGAAAACAAGCATTGTTTGGTAGTGTGTGTACGAATAGTACTGAATAGACTGTATTAGTATTAGTAATGTTTGAGATTAGTTATACATTATCTAGTATACATTTTTAACTGTTTGATTAGGTGTACTGAGGGAAGTTCTGTATTTAACCATGTTTATCCATGTATTAATAGTCCATGTTAGTTATACACCCTACAATATTGTATAGGGTGTTTATACATGTACTGAAAATCCTACCAAGTAAAGGATTGAATTATACCATGACTAATATATGCATTATCTTTTTTGATATGTTCTGCCAAACGACCCCTAAGTTCAAAACTAATATCACAAGGTGGAAGAATAGCATTACACCTGTAAAGTTTTGTGGATGTTATATATCAACTACTATTGCATCTCAATCTTGAGCTAGTCGAGGGTTTGCTATATGAACGAATATTCAGGTTCTGTTCACTTGGACCTAGTTTCATTCTAATATGAGTTTTCTAACTTTAGAGGTTCTCTGTATGTGTGGATAAAAGTATAATAGATATTATAGTTGAACGATTTGAATTGTATTAGAATAAGTTATGTAATGTATTTAGAATAAGTTCGTGAACATTACATGTATTTGGCTCTGCTTAGGAATGGATTAATTATTGGTGTTTTAGAAGCTCTAATCTTGAAATCTGGACGTCAAGATTTTTTTTTCTTCTATATTCTTGGCTTTTTTGGTGATTTTTTCGATGCTTACAGGGCTTTGCGGGTCTTGAAATCAGCAGATGTGATTCTTTCAGAAGATACAAGGCATTCTGGAAAATTGCTGCACTATTATAACATTAAAACTCCTCTTGTAAGTCACTTTTGGGTTATGCTTGGTGCTTTTCTTAGAGTGCTTGTTTGTGTCAAGGAATAAACTTGAGGTTTCAGCTCAGTTATCACAAGTTTAACGAGTCTCAAAGAGCACAAGTGGTGCTGAGGAAATTACAAGATGGTGAAATTGTCGCCCTGATCAGCGATGCTGGCACACCAGGCATCAGTGACCCTGGAATGGAACTGGTGAGCAAGTAAATCCTTGATAATGATCTTATGTATCATTCGATTCTTACTTCCAAATGTGTTGAATATCATTCAATCTTATGTATCATTAGTGGTTGTTTGTGTACCATTAGAACCATGGTTGTGACATACAGTGCGGAATATTTTGACGTGAACATTCTCTATATATTTGCGGAAATTGCAGTAATTAGGTTCTCAGGCTTCACGTCCCACATCTTGTCTATTGAAAGATATGCTTGTGAAATATTTTTTAAATTGTAGGCTAAGCTGTGTGCGGATAAAAATATACCTGTTGTTCCCATTCCTGGGCCTTCTGCCGTGGTAACTGCTCTTTCAGCCTCTGGCTTACCTACGAACGAGTTCTCATTTGGTAATGCTCTGATACACTGTCTTTTTTAGTTTCTAAATTTCAAGATATTGAGTGAAATATAGGTAAAATTGATTCATATGTTGTCTCATTATGCAGTTGGTTTTCTTCCAAAACATAATTCTTCGAGGAAGGAAAGGCTGATACTTTCAGCAAATGAATCAGCCACACAAATCTTCTTCATTCCGCCTCACAAGCTTTCTCAATTTCTTGAAGAGGCTGCTGCTATATTTGGTGAGAGTAGGTAAATCTCTTTTGTTCATGCTTTTATACTCAACTATAGTGTGCACAAATCTAAGAGTGCCCTGACACTGCTTGTATCAAATAAGAACTGGCACGTACACTTTAATATCCTCATCATATCTTGGTTAGCTGCATGGCATGGAAATGCAATTGTTTTGTTCCTCTTTGCTAAATTTCAGAAATTTGCTGTAGTAATTTTGCTTCCTTAAGTTGGTGGAGGGACCTCAACATGCGGGGGAGAGGGTGTAAACATTTCCTCACCCTCCCTCCGAGCTCCCCCTTAAACCCTTCTCAAAAAAATATAAAAGTAAATTAGGGAAGAAGAATGCATTCTTCCACTTTTACAATTCAGTTACTTTCACATGTTACTCTTTTACATTTTATGCTTCAATGTAGGCAGTGTGTCATGGCTAGGGAGATGACCAAAGTTCATGAGGAGGTAAGTTTATGATTTAAGCTTTCTATCCCAGGAAGTTTCCGTTTTTCATTATCATGTTTGTTAAATCTAGAAGCTAGTGCATAAGAAACTATCTAAACTGGAAGAGGAATAAGTGAGCTCACAGATATTTCGAAGAGGGGTAGACCGAAATATTTGTTTCTTCTGGAAGAATACCGGGTTGGATTTTCCTCTGTGTATTGTATGTTTCAACACTATAAAATAGTTCATATGTTGGTTAAGCATTCATGTATTCAGGTGTACTCTCTTGTTGTATGTCAGCACTGGCTCGTATAGTTAGTACAATTGATTTGAATTATTTAAAAAAGTAGCTACCTACACTGTAAACAGAGTTTTAAAAGATACAGAAAGGGGGTGGAACACTCTCCTCAAGAAAGAAACTAATCTCATTATAGACATAAAAAATTGATCATCTCACTGACCAGGCTACCAGTCATTTTATGCATCATAACTATACTAAGTATTTGAGACTTTGTGATTGAGTACACACACATCTTCCTCTGCTGAATTAATGCTCTGATAGTCTGATGTTTAGATTAGTGAAGCATCTTCGCATATAACGCTGCAACCTTGTTAGTGATTTTAAAAAATCTTTTTAAGCTGTTCAATTGACAAGAACTAACTCATTCCAAAAGGACAAAGGGAAGAAATCAATCACTATTGTACTTACTGCATGTTGTTCCTGATGTCTTAACTTAAGTATTGTTATTCAAATTGATTAGTTCTGGCGTGGCACCATTGACAAAGCAAAAGTGGCATTCTTGGCGCACCAACCGAAGGGTGAAATTACTTTCTTGATTGAAGGCAAATCGACCAGTACAGATGAGGGCCCATCAGAGTCCCAGCTGGAGAACGAGTTGAGAGAGCTGATTGCGGAGGGACATTCTCTTTCAATGGTAGTTAACTTTTCCCAATGTGCAGATTTTGTTTCTTCAGATCTTACTCTGTAGAGAAATCGAATTTTTTCCGAGTGTTTACATAGTGTTAGAATAGGATTGTATATACCTATTCAAACACATAGTTTAGTTAAGATTAATAGTTATCACACTTATCTTGAAAAGCACTTAATTTGAAGTTGTTCAGAGAGACTTAAGGAGTCAATTACATACTTATTTTGATCAACTTTCTTAAATTTATTTGGTCGTTCTGATTTCTGGTAAAGGTTTGGAAGGTTTTTTTGCTGGCTCTCTTGTTCTAGGTTTTGAAGGATTATAGTCCATCCAGTTTCCAATATCTTATAATATATCTGAGAACAGAAAACCCACACATGAGGACTAATTGAGTTAAAATACATTGAGTAGGCACCTTGGATATTACTGAAAAGATCCGTTCTGCGTAAAAATAACTTTTCTGGAGATGTAATGGAATCTTATGGGTCAGCCATATTGTTAGACTTTCATTTTGTTCTATAAGCATGAGTTTTCTTTCTAGTTTTCCTTACTTCTATATTTTTTTACCATACAAAATTTCAGTACCTTTGAAGTATGATCCTGTATTGATTTAAAATCTATTGAGGAGGCACCTTCGATATTACTGAAAAGATCCTTCTACTATGTCTTTATAAATAACTTGTCTGGAGATGTTAATAAAGTTCTCTTGGGTCGCCAAACATTGATACTTACTTTTTGTTTTCTAAGCACAATTTTTGTTTCTACTTTCTTATACTAATCGAAATTTCAGTAACTTATGGTCTTGTTTAATAAGAACTCTCCACCTACCATCCCATTCTCTTGATGTTTACTTTAGTTACATTTTACCATCAAAATTTGGTGGTTAATTCCATGAAAGAACCATGTCTGCAAATTCACTTGATTAAAGATTCAGAAGCTGCGTCACATCAATTTGTTGTAAATCCTATTTTTTACTCACTTTCGTGGTTAACTTGATTAAATCAAAACACCTTTCAAGTAAACATGTAAATGCTATTGCTGTTATATGGAAAATTTGTCTCAAAACACCTCTCTGATATCTCATTTTACTGATGATTTAAGTCTATAGTTACAAGAGCAGTTTTGCTGCTCAGGCATGGGTTTCCTTGCACGTCGTTTTATATTCTTTTCTGCAAGGAGGAAACTAAATATCATTAAGTGGATGTAACTAGAATGATATAGATATATACTTGACAATGATACTGGATCTTACAATATTTAGCAACAAATTGATGGACATGGCTGAGTTTACCTAATAACTCTCTGTAACGGTTCATTGAGATGCAACTTGTATTTACGTCACAGAAGTTTTTCATTGCAACACTTAGTCTTTGTATGATTTGAATCTTGATCTTCACTACCTAAAAGATATCATTTGATCACAGGCAGTCAAGTTGGTAGCAAGTGGAAAGTTGATGAAACGGAAAGCAATATATTCTCTTGCATTGAGGAAATTCGGAGGACAACTAGAATCAGAGGACGACTAGACTAACTCTATCCGGTGAGTGTCTTGTCTGTCTGTTACCTTCTCTCTCCCAACCACTACCCCACCATCCTCCCAAAATTAAGAAAACGGAAAGATAACTCTGTTGCTTTCATTGTAATTTAAGTAACAACTTATGTTTATGGTTGCTTTGATATTGACCAGTTTGATATTTTCTCCAACTGCTTTGATTTGGAAAGAGGTTTTCCGCTATCTTCCATGTCCGAATGATTACCAGAGTAAAAGTTAAGGCAAATAGAGTTCAGCACACTATCTATGACTGTTTAGTATGTGTTTTGACTGAATTTTTATACTAATGTGGATACCATGGAGCTAAAAACTTTCTTGTTATAGGAAAATGACATGAAATTTGGTAAGAGAGCAACATGTGTAGCAAACAATTCTTTGTTAAGCAGTCACATATATCACATCTGATTAGATTTTTATTCTTATTGTACTTGGAGCTGCAATTTTGTATCTGTCAACATTTTCCGATTAGTTTTTGTACAAAAATCGCGCTTATTTGAGGCAGATCAAGTAGTTTTATGTTAGTCTTTGTCAGGTGCCATTTTTGGTTATTGAATTATTAGTGAACAATCAGTTTTAAACACATCTCCTGTATTTTTGTTGTCTTCAATTTATTGCTCTTGTGCTTCAATTATTGCGCTATTTATTGTAGTTACTGTTCCTTTTTCCCCCGGAGGCTTTGTCATGCTTTTGGTAGTATCATGATTTCTTTACTTCCGTCATGTCTCTTTGCATATGTTTTTATATATTTTTTCTTGAGCCGAGGGTCTATCAGAACACTCTACTCTTTTCGGACGTTACTTGTGGGGTTATACTGGATACGTTGTAATCAGTTTCAACTCATGTTTGAGCAACTTGTATATGTATTCACATAAAAATATGTTTTTAATACTGAAAAGTTATCTCCATTTTGTTCTACTAGAAGAAGTTACCTACCTTTAGTATATATTTAACCAAAAAAAATAAATACAGACCTAACTTAAGATATATTTGTGTGAGAGACATTTTATTTCATTATACCAAACAGAAAGTGGCAAAATTACAAGTTTTCTTTATACCAACTTTTCACTTTTGGTGTTAGACTTTTTGCAAGTAACAAAAACCATTTAAAAATATTTTTCCAAGCAGTCATTTGCTAAATTAATTCTAAAACATATCCTTTTAATTATTTCTCTTAGCAAAAAATAAAAAATAAAAAAATCTTAGGGGTTTGTTTATTCCTAAAGTCAAACATTTCCTTTTCACTAAAATAAAATTCTCTTAGAAATTAAATTAAAGTTTCTCTTAGAATATCCTTTGGTTTTTTTTCTATTTTAAAGTCAAAACACTTTTGTTTTTTATTTAATTAAAAATCATCTCTTTTACAATAAGAATGGAAAAGCTGACTATTGAGAACTTTGTTATTACGCTTCTTTGAGGAATAATAAGTCGGCAACTGCTTTAAAAAGTTAAGCTATTATTGTAGCCTTTAGAATATTCTCTTTATTTGTTACGCGATATCGATATTATTTTGAGATCGATCATTTTAAATTTATACTATTAAAATCTTAATTTACGAGCGATAATATATTCTCGGCTTAAGATAACTTCATCTAATAATTTAAACTTGTGATTATATCAAGACATGAAAAAAAACGTACCGCTGCATCATAATATTTGGCAATCTAGATATAATTTACTGATTATCCATAACTTAACACATTAAAATAAATAAACACACAAAAAAAACTAAAAAGATATTTCTATTAACATGATCCAAGGAAACAACCAAACTGGTCGGCTGGTCACTATATAAATTAATCAAATGTATTCTGATGATGTGTACTTTGTAATAATAAATTAATAATCTCCTTAATAAATTATGAATATTTTATATAATAAAAAAATTACCATTAGGTTAACTTATCTCACAACATGCAATTTTCAATTCAAGACTTATATGACAAGTTAAAAATTTAATAATAATGATATACAATATTTAGATTTCTATCACACAGATCAAAAGTCTCAAAATTATTAAATATGAAAATTATTAAGTATTCAATCACAAAATTTGAATTATATATACCTATAACTTAAAAAAAATAATTACGTGCAGTGGTACTAAACTGATGTGTAAATATACTACTTAAACAATTTAACGTTTGAATAACATTTTTTCTAGTTTCTACCATTAAATTCCAAATCATTATTATTATATTAAATAGAAAAGTTGAAAAAGACACGTAACCTGCTTTGTATTTTCCGAAATATGCACATAAGATATCGTCCGTTAGTTTGATAGCCATCAAATTAAAGCTCGATTGAATTTAAATTATATTAATTTAAAAATTAAAATTATTTTTTTAAAATATAAAAATATTTTTTAATAAAAACAACTTCATCGAGAAAGCTCGAACTCGAGTCTATAGCCATACCTTTGTATACACGTCTCTTTAATTTAGACTTGTGACATTTTTCATTGTTTTCTTCATTACCACTTTTTTTCAAAATCTCTTTTCCACTCAGTGAACAACAGCTGGATAATGAGGGCCCCACACTTGAGAAATTGTGTGTTTTAAAAATATGCATAGGTAGATAATTTTTTTCCTTCTTAAATTGAAAATTAAAATGTAAGGATAGGATAAAAGGAATTAATAGTCCATGGATTATTTAGTACTTAAAAAAATCTCTTGGATCATTTATAGAGTATTAAAAATGAAGATATATATAAGAGAAACAAGAGAAGATTACAATGAGGAGTCGAATCCTCACCAACTAGATGGTAGGTAGCTTATCAATCGAGCTATTAAGATTTTTTTAAAAATAAAAATATGATATATAAATAAATAACATTCTTTTTTGGTATATTGATTATTAAAGAAATTTAACGCATAAATTGAAGCAATAAAATTACTCATTTTACTTATTTTATTTTGGTATTGATGCCCCACATTTGATGTTGTATAAAAGTATAACAAGAATCCAATATCAAATTATACCTTTCTATAGTTCTCTATTTATATATCTAAAATAAAAGTAAAATCAAACTTAAATTAAAATAATATATCAATGATTATTTCCATTATATTCTTTCTCCTAGACCTTTCTCCTCCAAACACTGAACAACAGGTGGGTTCTAATGGACCCACTTTTTTTTATATATATAAAAAAAATTTAAAGGTGGGACCCACCTTAAGGAATTTAGAGATATATAGAAATATATAGTGTATGGTGTGTATCACACCTATACATTGGTTTATAATATAATATTATTATGTGTAGAAAATAGAAAAAAAAAGAAGCAACTACCTAACCAAAGCAAGCTGTATCATCAAACTGTTTAACAACACTTTGGTAACTACTAAGAACAAACTTTGTTTAATAGTTTAGTTTTAAGACTAAAGATCAAATTTTTATTTTCTTGGTTTAGGTCTACCAACTGGTGGTTACTGATTCAGACCCTTAACCATCAAAAAAAAAAATCACAATATTCTCCTCACCAAGATAAAAACAACTTCAATCACAATACCAATTTTTTGTTCTTAGGAAAAACCCCTCAAAAAAAATATATATATATAAAAAAGAAACTTCTGGGGTTTTATTTTTTTGAGTTTTGAGGTGGTACTTTGAGACCCCACTTGAGAAAAGTTTGGTATTATTGAAAAGGAATATAGTATTATTATTGTTGTTGGTTTTGATGTAATTTCAAGAATGGAAGGTTGGAGTTGCTTTTTCTTGTTTTTTTCATGATTGTTGTTTGTTTTATCAATATTTTTTTGGTTGGTGTCATTGTTTCAATGATAAGGAGGGGTTGTTGGATTTAGGATCTTTGAGATTATCTTTTGTCTCCATATTGGGAAGCTTTGGTTTTGAGCCAATTAGGGGTTGTGTTTTTTTTCAATCACTCTCTTTCTTTTTCTCTGTGCAGTGTGTGCTCCCTCTATTGAAAGCACAAAGATTTGTTCTTTCACTTTCCAGGTAATTTCAATTCTTTGCCCTATCCTTTTCATTTCTATATTTTACTGTTAGTACTTGTGTAGTTAAGTAATGTTATGAAGTTCTTTTCTTGATTATTATTATGATGATGATGATGGAATTTGATTTTGTTGTTTTTTTAATATGGTGGAATTTCTATACCTTCTGTTGTTGTAGTGGTGGTTGATCATATTTCATTAACTTAATCTTTATGATAATCTGATGGAAAAGAAACATTCTTTTGATGATTCTTTGTGTTTCCCTACCCCCAAGAGGGTCAATAATGTTCCGACTTACACGACTAGAATCAGTGGAGGTGTTAAAACGCTTGAGCAAGCCTCACTTGTCTTAAACATGTTTCGATGTTGTTTCTGATATTAAGTAGTAATTCAAAATGGTTAATTGATGATACTGTTTCTTCGAAACTTGGTTTTCGTTGCGATGAGGAATATGTTGGCTGAATTCTGTTTTCGTCTTCATTGACAGTTCGTAAAGAATTTCTTCCGGCAAGAGGCTAATGATTTGTAGTTCAAGCGAGTCATTCGAGGAGAAACCTGTGATTATCGAGACATAAATAGGGAATAGATATAATGTCTGCTTACTATTCAAATTTGTCCAATCAAAGAGAGGTTTTGCCAATGTCTTTTTTGCCGGACCAGAAATTTGCTTCTTATCAGTCAACTGGTCTTTCTGATAGTCCTGTTCATCTAAACCAGCATTCTGCGTCAGTCTCATATTCGGAGTTGCCTAGTCAAAACTATGGTGAAGTTCAAACAATGAAAGGCAAAGATGAGATGCTATTCATTCCACCAACCAGTGAATCAGGAGGTATGCAACCAATCGGTAGGGCGGTGAATGCTGTACCAAACTTTTTGGAGAATTCAGTTATGATGGATCCTCATTCTTTTCCAATAAAACAGCTTCTTGTGCCTAACGGTGAACAAAGCCTTCAAAATCAAGGATTATCTCTTAGTTTGGGTACACAAGTTCCTCCTTCGCTTCATGTGTATTCATATCAAGATGACTATACGAATTCTAGTCTATCTTCTCTGGTGGGTACCCATGTTTTGCACTCGGAGCAAGGATCGGAAAACAAGGAATCTAAAGTTGCTGAGTACTTGTCATTTGATCTAGCTGGAGGAAGTAGAGCTGCAAATAATCCCCAAAGCTCCATGACCCTTAGAGAATTGAACTCTGGTGTACATTCTCATGTAGGATCAGGAGCTGCAGCAGCTATTTACAATTCCAAATATCTAAAGGCTGCTCAAGATTTGCTTGATGAAGTAGTTAATGTTCAAGAAGCTCTGAAACAATCAGATAAATTACGTAACTTCAATTTGCTCAGCCATGATCGCTCAGAAGAAGCTGATTTTAAATCTAGTAGTTCAGCTACTGGTATATCTGATGATCATAATACTTTAACTAAAGGTGAACTTTCAGCTACAGAACGACACGATCTTGAGAGCAAGATGACAAAGCTCTTTTCGATGTTAGATGAGGTAAATTTCTTGCTTGTAATGCCTATAGATACATGTCACACTGATCTCTTAGCATGGATCCATGTGCAAGCTGATTTATATGTATTTTGGTTTTGACAAATAATGTGTTAAGAGGTAAAACTAACTGCCTAGGAGAGTGAACTAGGAATTCGCTCGGCTCTAGCCTTGACATAAATTCCTTCTATATGACTACTGAGGCTCTACATTCCCTCTTTTTTAACTTTGTATTCCTCACCTATAGACTTTAACATCTGGTTGAATTGCACAATAAGTATGTTCCTCTAATCTTCCGTTGCTCCTAAATATCCATAAAGCATTTGCATTATTGGTAAATTTGTCATATATTGACAAAGGACTTATCTGAAAATTGTTGTTCTTTCGCAGATGTTGAACACAGAGCATGTCCAAAGCCATTGCTTTTGTGCTTTGCAAGTCTTTCTTAACATCAGCTCCAAATAACTTTACTGGAAATAGTCTTCAGAAGAATTAAATCTCCAAAATAATATTTCTTTTTTTAAGAGGATTTGTTTGTGTCTTTTGCTGAAATGAAATTCCGAGGACTTGAAATATTTCATTCCCAATATTGAACTCATACATAGGTTTTGTTTCAAAGTTTCCCTTTGTTGTGCCACTTTAGTACTTGTTATATGAATTCTTTGTACATTCTTGGACTAATTCAGTTTCCACTTGACCTCTATCTTTTATATTGACGCGGATAAGTTGTCTAAAAGCTACCTTGTCAATTGTGATTATAATTTTGTTGTAGGTGGATAGAAGATACAAAGAATATTACCAGCAGATGCAAGTAGTGGTATCTTCATTTGAGATGGTTGCTGGACTTGGTGCAGCTAAACCGTACACATCACTTGCCCTTAAAACCATATCTCGCCAGTTTCGCTGCTTGAGGGATGCAATCAAGAAGCAGATACAAGTTACTCGTCGAAGCTTGGGGGAGCAGGGTGATAGTCAAGGGGAAAGGTTATATCGTCTCCGTTATGTGGACCAGCAATTGAGGCAGCAAAGGTCTCTGCAGCAATTTGGTATGATGCGCCAGCCTTGGAGGCCACAGAGGGGCCTTCCAGAGACTGCTGTTTCAGTCCTTCGTGCTTGGCTTTTTGAACATTTCCTCCATCCGTACGTCTCTCATTCTCTCCTCTTCGTTTTTCCGAGTGACATGTCATCTGTAAACATACATTCTGATACATTTTAGTTTTGGTGTTTCTTCAGCTACCCAAAAGATTCCGAGAAAATCATGTTGGCGAGGCAGACAGGTTTAACGAGAAGTCAGGTATGTTATTCCATGGCTTTTTCCACTTTGAAGCATAAAAGTTACTTAACACTCTTCTTTGAGTGGAACTGACAAATCTATTATTGATTTTGGATCAAAGATTTGTTCCAATTACACTGTATAAAGATTCTCGGACAACCTATGTCCGTGTATTTTCATATAACATTCTAACTGTCTATCTTAATTGTTAGTTCAGTATTGAACTTGGCATTGAATTTAAGGAGACATCTTAATGCTCAAGTGATAGTCAGCTATCTAACTAATGAAACTTGTGCTTGAGTCAGGTAGCAAACTGGTTCATAAATGCTCGAGTGCGTCTTTGGAAGCCCATGATTGAAGATATGTACAAGGAAGAGTTTGGTGTGGCAGAAGCAGGTTCTGGAGCTTCACCAGAACGAGTACCGGTAGACTCCAAAGAGAAGTCAATAGCTGAAAACACAGGAGAAGATATTCCGGAAAGCTTTACTATTCCAGCTGCTAACTGCAGTCATCTCGACCCATCTGACGAGTCAAGTAATATTGTTACTAATGTACACAACAATTCATTTACAACCAAATTTAGCTTCCAAGACGGTGATTACGAACATGATAGGATTGATTGTGGATCAAATAAGTTGCAGAGCGAACAAATTCCTATTGCTCACGGCTTTGGTCCTAAACCGACTAGTGATGGAAGCATCATTGGTCCTGTCAATACATACCATCCTTCCATGTTAGGTGACATAATGGGCAATCAAGTATCACTCGCTCTGCGTCTACAAAACAGTCAAATGGACCAGCAGCCAATCTCTGGTAGGCCACAGTTGAGACAGGACGAGAAGACAGATTCTACTCATGTGGACATTAGTAAAGGTGAGTACTACTATATCGATCCAGTAAACCAGCAAGAAAGGTTCTCAGGTTCTCATCTTCTATCCGATTTTGTAGTGTAAAAAAATGATATCTTGCATATATTGGTTACAAGACTTTTTTCCACTTATTGTATCAACGAGAAGTGGGTTACCAATTATGTAAATATACTATTGGATAATCCATCTGTATCATAGTGAGGACATTGTGAATGTTAGTCTAGACATAGAATCCTCAATTGATATACATATATTGTAATTTTGTATTTGAATATGAGAATAAAGCTTGCAGAGAATATGAAATTGTAAGTTTCTGTTCCACCATTAGTGTATCGATTCTTGAATTTTGAGTTATAAGGAGACATTCTTCGTCATGATCAATCTGAAACACATCCCTTGTTCAAGAGACACTTCATTTCAGCCCTCGAGTCAAGTAAGAAAAACTCAGACATAAGTGTAGAGAGATACTTGGAGTTGCAGTTCAGATTAAAAGAAAAGATTTTTTTCTCTTCTACTTTACTTTATTTCGGGGAGAGATTATTAGGTCTATGCACACTTCTACCCTCAGGAGACTATACTACATTTGCTGTTGTTGATTGCACTTGTTTGATTCCTCTATTCAGAGTTTGTACAGGTTTTGATGACTTGTAGATTGTGGAGGCTATGGGCTCTGAGTTTTAAGATTGACAATTTTTTCTGTAACATTTAGATTTGTGCCTGTACACTACTACTCTCTAGCACACTCATATTTTGGTGTGGTGTTAATTTTTGTCACTATATCTTTATTATGTAACTTGTCATTATGATTCAAAGGGTAAAAAGTGAATCTTTTTGATGATGTTAATATTCACCAAAGAAGATTACAATGAAGCACAACTTTCTGCTGATAAAATTCATTCAGCTATTCAGATTTGTTGCAGGCACTTTAATCAGTGAGTGGGCCTTTAGTAGGTTTTCTAGCAACCAATATAATTAAGGAATGAGAGAGTGACAACTGGAAAGGCCAATTAGAACAAAGATAGTAATCATTACACCACCATCACAATTTCACAACTACTCACCCTCTCAAAATCAGCGGTCGAGCCAGAATTTTTAATATATATGCCACTTAAAAGCATCTTTTTTCTTAATTAGCTTTGCCGACAAGTGAGGTTTGCTCAAGTTGTTGAGCACATTCATCAGGTTTTGACTTGATCTTGAATCTTGTGAATCTTAAACTAAGGATAGATAGAATGTATCAAAATGTCTTTTAATTTTGTAGTTTTAAACATGTCATGTGAGAAATCAAAATTAAAGAGTTACAAAAAAATAAAGAGATACTCTTTTTCAAACAGATTTTTTTAAAAAAATTTAAATTTTGACAAAGGAATTCAATCAAACTGTCCAAAACCAATCAATCACATAAGCACACCATACCAAATATCAATTTACTTACTTATCCATAGTGATACAATCTCAATCAAATCTTCAAAAACCCCATTTAATAAGATTTGTACATCATTATTGAGACAAAAGGATAGATTTTCTAATATATAGGTCAATCAAATGGGAGTATGGGACAAATGATAGATTTTTACGCACTCTTAAAATTGTTTTCACAACTTGAATCTCTTATGACCTTATGATCACATGATAATAACTTTACTAGTTACACCAACGCTCTCATCACTCATTTTAAAAGAAAATAAAGAGAAAGTTAAGTATAAGAGGCATTGGTTTAATAGACACACTTTCCATTGGAAGGATTCTGCATTCACTGTCCTTTCAACATCTTTATGTAAAATAAAATATAACAAAATAAAAACAGGAAAAAGAAGTTAAATGTTCCAATATATTTATATATATATATATATATATATATATTATCACAGATTCACAAGTAGACAATCTTAAGACTGGGAGTGTGCAAAAGACACTTTACTTTTTTCCTTCTTTTTTTCTCCCATATGACACAAATCTATTCAGCACAAAACTGCTATCATCTATATTTGCTTTTGTTTCCTTTCTATCTAACCCCCTCTCAATGTGCTTTTTGAGTGTCCCAAAGAAATGCAACAGTTATGTACTTTTTTATTTTTTTCACTAGCCAAGGGAAAAAAAAATTAAGTGTGGGGGACCATAAATTTCATGTCATTTTCAGCATTTTTTGCTTGGATAGTTCCACACTTTTACTTGTTTTTTTATGAACTTGAAAGAAGGTCTATTGTACTATAGGTTCTATAGCTTTCAGCTGCAAGTGTATAGGGTATGCTAAACTTCAGAGCGCATGCAGGGGAATCTTTGCTTTCTTCATTCAATGAAGTATGTGTTTTTTTTTTCTTTCGTCGATCGTCTCAATTTAAGTGTCTTACTTTTACTAACTCTTGTTTTTCAAGTCGACAACAAGTTTATCTTTATTTCTTAAACTCCGTGCTCGGAGGGAGTATATAATACAACTATATACAAGTACTTGTTTGAATGAATACTTTGCAATGCATAGGTTACTAGTGTTCAACATTTCTTGATCATTGATTTTTGTGAACTTTATAGCTAAAATGGTTTCAAAAGAGTCACCCCCACCTTCACACTCAAGCATTTTACATCAATTTATAAACTCAGACTCCATCATGACTAGTCAAATTGGTAGCCAACATTTTGACATGTATCAATCTGATACTACTACTGCCTATCAGCCTCATGGTGGACTGTCCAGATCCATAGAGTTTGTTAATCATCCTGATTTTACTACTGATTCACATGATGTTAATCATAGTAGACATTTGATGGATCTTCTTGGAGCTTCACATGATGCTAATACTAACCAACAAGCACAAAGACTCTCACTTTCTTTAGGTTCACATTCACTTGTTTCAACTTTTACTAATAATCCTAGTTATATGAACCAAGAAATTGATCAAAGGAACAATGAGTTTTCCTTTTCTGCAGCTGCAATGAATCAATCTTTTTCGAATGTTTGTGGAACTGAATCTTTTGTTTCTGCTATTGGTAACTCAAAGTACTTGAAACCAACTCAGTCCCTCTTGGAGGAATTGGTTTGTATTGGTGGCAAGACTATTGATTCAAGTAATGAGAAGTTTATTAGGCGATTATCGCGTAATAGCAAGAAAGGATCTTTAAGCCTTCGCGCTATGTTGAAAGGAGAAATCCCACCAAGCAATGAATTGTTCAATGAAAGACATGAACTTTATGTTAAAATCATGAAGCTCATAGCCTTGTTGGAGGAGGTTAGTGAATATAACAACCGAATTCTTGATGGTAGGATGTATCTAGTTATGTATGACTAATCTCATCATTATTAATATACGCGCTATTCAGTAATATTCTTATACACTCTACTAAACGACTCTTAAATTAATAATGCTGCTGATATTTCAGGTGGAAAGGAGATATGAGCAATATTATCAACATATGGAAGAAGTTACTTCAACATTTGAGGTAATAGCAGGGTTTGGAGCAGGAAAGGCTTACACAGCACTTGCACTTCAAGCAATGTCTAGACATTTTTGCTGTTTAAGAGATTCCATCATAGCTCAAATTAATGTCATTAGACAAAAAATGCCACGAGACGTTCCGAAAATCAGTAGTGGCTTGTCACATTTGAGTCTTTTTGAGAAAGAAACTCTGCAGAACAGAATATCTCTTCAGCAACTTGGAATCATTCAAAGTAATCGACAAGCTTGGCGACCAATTAGAGGATTGCCAGAGACATCAGTGGCAATTCTTCGCTCTTGGCTATTCGAACACTTTCTCCATCCGTATGTACTCTGATCATCTCATCTAAAAACTTAGTATGTATGTCTTGCAACATTTGTATTCTATTAAATGCTTGTACTTTAAGCAGATATCCAAATGACTCTGAAAAGCTTATGTTATCATCTCAAACAGGCTTATCAAAAAATCAGGTAATTATGATAGTTTGACATAACATTTCGAATAGTCAATATTCATAATTTAATTTAGCATTATGATGATCTTGTTATAAGGTTTCCAACTGGTTTATCAACGCGCGAGTTAGGCTATGGAAGCCTATGATTGAGGAAATGTATAAGGAAGAATTTGCAGAATCTTCAGTTGAATCAGATAATTTGTTGAACAGAGAAGCTGTTACTGATTCTGCAGAAGAATGAAGTAAGCAAAGCAAACTTAAGCTCAAAAAACAATTTTAAATTTTAATCTTTTTTCTAATTTGATGTAATCTGTCATTTTCTAGCTTTAGTCAAAACTATTGTGAGTACCATTAGGTACTCAAAAGGCAAAAACTCTCGATCGTAACAATCTTTAGTCTTTAGTTACGAGTCTGTTTATAGTCACGGCTTTTGTCATAATCGATTGAATGTTTTTTTTTCTGTGATGTTAGGGGTTGAAGTGAGAAGAATGAAGAATACATTTTATTTGATGTAAAAGTTGAAGAAGTACAAGTTAGGTGACAATTGGAAACATGTTACAAAAAACAAACAAATGTAGCTTGAAATGGAAGGCATTTCATGTACTTTTTAGTACTTGATGATGTTAAGAAATAGTAATAGTTTCTGAGTGTAATGCTTTTTACTATATGGTCTGAAATTTTTATGTTTAGCATATATATAGCCTTTATGTGGTAGCTTTATTTCACGTTAAAAGTTTAAGCTTTTGCATGCATTGTTAACAAATTCACAAACATTACTAGAAAAGTACTACACTCCCAAACCAAAAAGAGAAGAAAATTACTAACCTTCGCTCGATTCTCGTGACCTTGTTCATATTATCAGTAAAATAACATAAAACTAATTAATTTATGATAAAACGAAAAAGACAAAATCCGCACATCTCTAGGTAATGTTATTAATGGAACATGTAGTAGTAATAATAAGTTCTAATTTTTTTTGGTCACTATTAATAATATCTGATAAAAATAATAAATTATTGATTTTTAAACAAAAATAAAAATACGACTCAAGATATTAAAGCTTAAAATAGAATACGGCATAATATCCACAAAAAAATCGCTTTAATCATGAGTTTATGCTTCTGCTCCAATTTGAAACCATCAATTCTCTTCCCGGAGTCCGATTTCCGATGGATTCAGACCCGTACCCGACCCGTTTCCTTCACTAAGCTAATCCAAACAAAGTACAGTTACCGTGGGTGCATTAAAGCTGTCGGAGAAGAAATCGGAGTTCTATCGCCGGACGACAGCTTATCGGAGCGAAATCCGGTAATTGAAGAGGAATCGGTACCGGAGACCGAGGTGAATGAAGTAGAAAATGGAGTTGCTAGTGTTGTAGCTGAAGAAAAAGCTCAAACTTGGATAAGTAAGAGTGAGAACAAGGAAAAATTGGATGAGGAAGATGAAAATGCTAGTAGATTCAAGCTACGTAATGGTAAAGAGGTGAGTTTATTTCTCGAATTTCATTATTTTCTAATTTCTAGGGCTAAATCTTAGCAGGTTGAAGTATTGTATTGTATTGTATTTGCTATTTCCCTCTGCTTTGTATGAATAAGTTGATTTAATGAGCTTATAATATTTACATAGAGAAAAAATTATCAGCAGCCCTATGCATACACTAAGTTTAGTTAATTTATCTGGATTAGTTGGGCTCCAATACTAATACTGGACACCGGATGAGAATCAAAAGAAAAAAACACTAGGAAGAGCATTAATCACAAAACAAGCTGTGATATGTTTTCTTTTCTTTTGTAATTCCTATAGTAAATGAGTCTTTCGTGTGATGCTAGTCTGCAAACATAAATGGTGCTAATCTTTTTTGTGGAGTATAAGGGTAAGTGAATATGCATTGATAGATTTTCATTTTTAAATTTTACATTGTGTGCAAAATTAACCATGATATATCCATTCAAGTTTAAGTGAACAGAATGATGAATGTTATGTATTTATTGGTATGCATAAGTTTTTCGATATGACATATGACTTTCTTTGTTCCTTTTGTTGATTTTCCAATGCAAAAAACAGTTTTAGCAATGCCAACCAAATTTTTTTGTACTCTGCCTTTCTATTCTTGGACTTAATTTTTGCTGCTTTAGGTTTTTGAAGAGAAAGCCTACCTAGTGGGTGTTGCGTGCAAAGGTGATACAGAAGATTCATTTGGTATAGAGGAATCACTCAAGGAATTGGCTCAGCTGGCTGATACTGCCGGACTACTGGTTGTTGATTCTACATATCAGAAGTAAGTATTGGTACTATAGTCATTTCTGATATACCAGTGATGGTTTGTTTGACCTTTGCTTCATAAGTCCTGGTTAGTATAGTCCTATATAGATCAAAATGTAAATAGTTTAAGGTCCGCTAATCATAGAGCTCACTTTAACTGCATAGACATGTTTTTCTTACAGTTGTTTAACTTGGAGTTGTCACAAAAATATTATTACCTTGGTTACGGCGTGGGATCTGGGTTGTGTAATCATAGAATTTTTTTTCCACATTATCTCATTTATTTATTCTTGACACTTGCTGGGATGGTGGTACTGTCAAGATGCAACGGATACATTATTTTCTTTTCCTGTTAAATTTCTTTTGGCTCAGCTTACTCTTTTCTTTTCTTATAGGCTATCTTCTCCCAATCCGAGGACTTACATAGGATCTGGAAAGGTTTCAGAAATCAAAAGCGCAATTCGTGCATTTGATGTTGAGACTGTTATATTTGATGATGAACTTTCACCAGGGTATTTCTCAGCAATTTTTTTCCTATTACATTATTATTCTTGCAGGGACGTTGCTTTATATTCTGTAATTTTCTGTTTTGTAATTTTCCTTTTTTCCTGCAATGCTTTTGGTCCTATGCAGTTTTTATCCACTCTGGCTACTTGTAATTGGTTATTTTTTATTCTAATTGGTAGTGTGCTTCATCGATTTCTATACTTGAAAAAGGGTAAATTCAACTTGTGGCAGTCAATAGGCTGATTGTTTAATGATGCTCTTTTTAGACAATTGCGTAATTTGGAGAAGGCTTTTGGTGGAGATGTTAGAGTGTGTGATCGCACTGCTCTCATACTGGATATTTTCAACCAGCGTGCAGCAACCCGTGAAGCATCTTTACAGGCAAGTCCACTATTGTTATCAGTATTGCATCCTGAAAGTTTTTGCACTTTTACATAACCGGTTGAATTTGTTCAGGTGTCATTGGCACAAATGGAATACCAATTACCACGGTTAACCCGTATGTGGACTCACCTTGAGCGTCAAGCTGGAGGGCAGGTCAAGGGTATGGGTGAAAAACAGATCGAAGTAGACAAGAGAATTTTACGTACTCAAGTAAGCAATTTTTACCGATTTAGCATAAATTATTTATGTGTGTATTGTAAGTAACTTTTGGTCCATCCAAATTGAACTAGAGCTAGATATTAACCCTCTTTATTTGTTAATTTTCAATTCGCTACTGGCATTAGTCATATTCTAGTGGCCTTTCAGTGGCATGCTTTTGGCATCTTCCAAATTTCAACAGCAAAATGCTTCGTGCTAGCACCAGCTTGCATCAAATTTTAACGAGATGGTATATAAAAAGTTCACTGTTGCACTGCCGGAACTTTAATTGATAACAGATCTTGTCCTTTCTTTGCAAACATGTGTGTTAATGTTGAACTGAGCTCTCTGTCTTGTTTTTCCATCTTGTTGCTTATCTGACCATGCAAAAAGTTAATGAGACCTCTATGATAGTGAAATTCCTTGGCTTAGTTGCACCAGGTCTCGTGGTGATGACCGTGCTTTTAAGATCAAACCAATAAGTCATGATTGCCTTTCCTCTGTCAGAGCTCCTGATTTGTATCGATTATTACCTGGAGAAGTGGATGAACCTGCTTTTTCCTTTTATTTATAACCCTCTTTGTCATAGTTCTAGTTCCATTTGTTTTTGGATTTCTCTACTCTTTCTTTCATTTTAATAATGTGTAAATGTGAGGTACAGTTTTTTTGGGTCACTTTTGCACCTTTCTCTTGTGGGATCACGCTTAGTATGTTGTTGTTTGCACCTTCTTCTGTGGGATGGGATTACACAGGGTATGTTGTTTGCACCTTTCTCATGTGGGATGGGATCACACGGGGTATGTTGTTTGCACCTTTCTCATGTGGGATGAGATCACTCTGTGTATGTTGTTTTCACCTTTCTATGACTAACTTTAGATTTTACTATAACCTTTTGCAGATTGGTGTACTAAAAAAAGAGCTAGAATCTGTTCGGAAGCATCGAAAACAATACAGGAACCGTCGTGTCTCTGTACCTGTCCCTGTTGTATCTTTGGTATGGAATTTGTCTTTTGTAGAATGTTTGTACACCATGCTCGAAAGAATGGATAATTTATTTATAAGTGCTTATTGTTTTAGGTTGGATACACAAATGCCGGAAAAAGTACACTTCTTAACCAGTTGACTGGGGCTGATGTTCTTGCCGAGGATCGATTATTCGCTACACTTGATCCTACTACAAGAAGGGTGCAGGTGAGGATAATGACTGAGGATTAACCCTCATGTCAGCTCAACTCACTGCTTGGACATGTTTCCTATATTTGGTGCCCTTTTCAAGCACATAAATCCTCATTGGCTGAAAATTATGTGCATCTGGATCATATCTGCATTATAAGTATAATTAGTTATCTGTATGGTTGTAATGTATTGTGCTTGTTGTCAACTCTTCTGAGTCAGATGAAGAATGGGAAGGAGTTCCTGCTTACAGATACTGTTGGCTTCATCCAAAAATTACCGACAACTCTGGTAAATACCTTGGCAACTTTGAACAGATAGCTCATCTTTTACATCTTCTTGCTAAAGACAAGTTTCAACATTCGCTCATTTAATAAGTTAAGATATTGCGAAATTGGTCTTTTATATGGTTCTTCTTACAATAGGTTGCAGCCTTTAGGGCAACACTTGAAGAAATCGCTGAGTCTTCAATTTTAGTGCATGTTGTGGACATCAGGTAAAGTAAATCCATTTGATAGAGTGAGTTGTTAATACAATGTCCAACATAAGCTCCTTATCTTCTTTTGCCATCTTGTTTAGTCACCCACTAGCAGAGCAACAGATAGAGGCTGTTGAGAAAGTTCTTTCAGAACTGGATACATCATCAATACCAAAGTTGATGTTGTGGAACAAGGTATTAGTGTTGCATGTCATTTAGTTTGAATACTGTTTTATTTGCAGTGAGCACTCTACTTCCTTAATCCTAAGCCATCTTCTTGTTGATTAGTTTGTTCTTCCTCCAACTGATCATGATATTTTTTGCTAGATTCTTGTGTTGAACCTGCAACCCTTTCTTTTTATATCGTTCCCTGTTAATGTTGAATGTTGTTGGTTTATTGTCTGCTGGCTACTGTTTAATGATGCTTACTGTACAAGAATTGTCAATTTACTTTTAAAGAAAATCCTTCGTGTAACATATGTGTTGTTTGTCCTTTCCTCACTGACCTCAGTGCACATTGAAAAGTATTGTTTTTCCTGCCTAAACTAGATGGTCTAGGTTTGGATGTGGCATAGATGAGCGTCTTCTATGGATAAACTTAAACTGGTATCATTTTCCCTATCTTTCCCATTTACCACCATAGATAACTTTGCTGATAAAGACGGTTGGTATGTGATCAACCTGACTTCTGAAGTGTGAAACTTCTATGTAATCAGACAACTATCTTTTGACAGGTTGATAAAGCTGAAGATCCAGAGAAAATCAAGTTAGAAGCCAAGATGAGAAACGATGTGGTTTGCGTCTCTGCTTTAACTGGTGAAGGGTTAGATGAATTCTGCAATGAAATCCAGAATAGACTAAAGGTATATGACTTGTTTTATTTTCACCAAAAGAAAATAAGGCTTTACATTGCTGTCTAGATAGAGGGTACTGATTAATCAGTTGTTTTCGGAAGGGTTGATTTTGATGGATAGAGCTTTACTCGTTTGACAGGATGCAATGGTATGGGTGGAAGCCTTGATCCCTTTTGATAAAGGGGAACTCCTCAGTACTATACATCAAGTTGGAATGGTTGAGAGAACTGTAAGCCGCATATTCTTAGTAATTTAAAAGTTCTAGTCATTTTCAAATGTCTTCCCATTGCATTTAGCGCCTCACTTGTCCCCCACCCCCTCCACCTACACACTCTTTGCACTTCTATAAACTTTAAGGGAAGTGAGAGTAACGAATCCCCACCTATCTTGTCACTTGTGCTGAAATTTTAAAGTGTCCTTGTTCATGAGATAGTTTGTTTTCTTTTTCACTATTATCGCTATGAAACTAGCTTGTGATTGAGGCGTGGCTGTTGTATCACCATGAACTCACTCCATAGTTTTCTACAAAAAGCTCTAGAATTCTGGTTTAGAATGGAAGATTTGTGTGCCAACAACCTAGCCACAAACTACATGAGCAAGACAAGCATACCGATAGTGAGACAGATCCATTTCTTCTTTCGTTTCCTGCATTGGTTTAAGCAATACGAAGATAATTTTGACAAAATGTTACTAACATTGCCTACTATCCCAGATTATAAAGACATAATTTTCATCCTTTATTTTCTTTTTGATTTTATAGGAATACTCTGAGAAAGGAACTCTGGTGAGAGCACATGTTCCCCTCCGATTTGCAAGGCTTCTAACTCCTATGAGGCAAATGTGTGTATCATAATTGCTTCAAGTCACCAAAGTACGTATACTTGAAGTGCAACAACACAAGCACATCATGATTACGGCGAACATAAATTGTAACTCAAGTAGATGATGAATGTGAAACTCCCAACACAAGAATCTCCAGATTGTGGCTTCTGACGAACATGCATAACAATAGTAAACAAGAATCACTAGAAGTCATCCATCTCCTCACATCAGCAATCCGTTGACTGAAGAAAAAGCCGGTATGCTTGTTCAAAGGAATTTTTGCTTAATTGGTTTACATTATTCGTACTTCTGTACTCACCAATTGCTGCTTCTGTACATATAAATGTCTCGTCACACACGTAACTACTTTGTTACACTGTTCCTTCTCCCCATTGTACAAATTGACCTAATATTCCTAAACAGTTGATCGCGTGACATGCGCAGTTTGACCTGGCTTGTCTATGTGAGCTGTAGAGAATGTTCTGTTTTATCAGCAAGATGATTTTCTTTGTAGTTGTAGCTTTCTTCTGTGTCTAAAAGTCATGTTAGTACATTTACTTTAGCTCATATTTCTTTTACCAAGTCTTGTCCCAGATTTATAATGTACTTCGTTTACTCACTACTTTACTTTGTATAATATATAGCAGTGTGATATGAGCTAAATGAAGTGATATAGTCGATTCTAGCTTGTTTGATCAATGCATTTTTTCTGTGGTTTGAATATCATACATTTCTCTGTAAAAATTATTTATACATCTTACAAGAATCAGGTAAAATTATTGAATTTTATCGAACTCCGTTTCTTTCTTTTTGGTTGGCATGGAGTAATATCAAATTCAACTCACAAATGGTTTGAGTAGTAGTATTTGAAACGGTAAACAAGTCGTTACTTTATGTGATAACCCAATTTATCACATAGACCTGAACAAGCCGTTAATGTATTAGTGATTAAGAATCATTAGTAGCTAATTACTTTATTTAATGAAGAATGTGCGATTTGAGTGGATTAGCAAGAACCTATAAATTTATCCAAATTTGTTTACTTAATTTCTTAATTACAAACTCGAACTAATCCTCATTTTTACAAGACATTATTTAATGAATGAATTGGAATTGCAATTGTAACCTTTTGAAGAAATAGCCAAGACAAGACAAGAAAAGTTCAAAAGTTGTTCAAACTCTATAACGTGGTTGACGTATTATACTTATTACATATTTTGTTCATTGGAGCAGGTAGAACTACAACTCAAACTAAAAACACTTCAACAAAAATTTGGTGCAAAAATCATTTCGCGTCGTAAGCACGGTTTGGAAAAGGCTCGGATGCTAAGAAGTGTGATATAGAAAGCCTAACCTAAAGTGTCTATTTTCACGTCTCGAACCTATTGCCTATAGGTCACACAAAGACAACTTTACTGTTGCTCCAAGACTCACTTCAATCACCTAATAAAAGAGATATTTATTTCCTATAAAGTATGTAAAAAGTTGAGTTGACTATCATGAAAAGTAATCTAACTTACTATTATTAGAGGATTTGGTTAGTTGATTTGGTCACATTATCTCTCTATAAATATTCCCATGCATTTGTAATTAAAATCATCATACACCAATTTGATATTTCAATTCCTCAGTTACCAATTTATAATATGGCTTCTCTTGGTCTAGTAATGTTCATTTTATCTTGTGCGTTTTTCCAATCCTTTCCAGTTTCTAGTTCGAATAATTATGGTGGTCTATTCCCAGATTTGTACCAATTCTCATGTCCTCAAGCAAATGAAATTGTAATGGCTGTTTTAGAAGAGGCAATTGCTAAAGATCCAAGAATGGCTGCTTCTTTGCTTAGACTTCATTTCCATGATTGCTTCGTTCAGGTATAAACTTTTATACACATTTTCCTATACGATACATTATATTTTGGGGTCATTCATATCATGTCTTTGGTAATTCGTTTCATATTTATCTCCCTAATACGTCCCGTTCACTACTAAAGATCTATTAAAGTCAAGGACAAATACGAGACGATTAGGGTATGAATGACTCCAAAATATAATGAATGGTAAATTGAAATGTTTAAGATGCTAAATTTGGACCTTTCTAGCTCCTCGATAATTTTTTTTTTTTAACTTGTGTTGTAGGGTTGTGATGCATCGATATTATTGGATAAAAATAGTGCATTCAAAAGTGAAAAGGAAGCAGGACCAAACAAGAATTCTCTAAGGGGATATGAAGTAATTGATGAAATCAAAGCTAAATTAGAGCAAGTTTGTCCTCACACTGTCTCTTGTGCTGACATTCTAGCCCTAGCTGCTCGTGACTCTGTTGTACTAGTAAGCATAACTCTAAACTCCAACATTTCTTTCTCATTTCATCATGAAAACGATCACAAATTAGGTTGCTCGAATTCTTAAAAAATTTCGATATATACGTGTTTGATCCTTTAACGTTAATGCATTTTTAGAGGATCTTATATTAACCCCCTATGCAATAACATTTTTCAAAAATCTGAGTAACATATGTGTGTCGGATCTTATTAAGCAAGTACATTTTTGAATGATTTTACACGGATATCGCAATATTTTTGAAGTCTGGCAACATGTGTGTATATATGGATTCTCCAAAATTAGTGTTTTTTTTAGAATCTTATATATGTGTGATACTACTGAAAATATTTGTGTACATGTCGAATCTTTCAAATTTAGTACTTTTTTTTTACATAAATTGCAATTATTTTGTCTTTACACAAAACTTTTGCAAAAATTTATCAGGTTACTCTCATATATCGTAACTGAACTTTATCTAAAAAATAAAATTCACTTGACTATATAGTAGAATATAATAATTTAGTACTAGTCAAATCAAGATTTTTGCTTATAATAATGTGTGTTACTTAATATGTTGGAATAGAGTGGTGGACCATATTGGGAAGTACCACTAGGAAGAAGAGACTCAAAGACAGCAAGTTTTAACAAAGCAAATGTAAACATTCCAGCACCAAACTCAACAATCCAAAATCTTATAAACCTCTTCAACAAACAAGGTCTTAATGAACAAGACCTTGTTGCACTTTCTGGTAAGTTACATCAATTTTATACAAATTGTATTCGATACATGAAAATCATTCATTTTTTTTCGAAAACATTTATATATGTTTATTTTTTTTAATGCCTAAACAGGAGGGCACACTATAGGTATGGCAAGATGTGTGTCATTTAAACAAAGACTATACAATCAAAAAGGTGACAATTTACCAGATGTAACTCTAGAGAAAACTTATTACAATGGATTAAAATCAATTTGTCCAACAAGTGGTGGAGACAATAATATTTCTCCTCTAGATTTTGCATCACCAATCAGATTTGATAACACATATTTCAAATTATTGCTATGGGGCAAAGGTCTTTTGAACTCAGATGAAGTGCTTCTAACTGGAAATGTAAAAAAGACTAAGGAATTGGTGAAGAGTTATGCTGAAAATGAGGCGATTTTTTTTCGTCATTTTGCTAAGTCTATGGTGAAAATGGGAAATATTAATCCTCTGACTGAGTTGAAGGGCGAAATTAGAAAGAACTGTCGTAGAATCAACTGAAAATTTTAGTTATTTACGAATGTATTAATCATGAAGTGAATATATTCATGTTTGGAACTATGGATTATGAATTTGTAAGATGTTTATTGTTGTTGTAAAATGTTATATGCTAAGTGGTTTATTTATATGTCTTGAATTTTGCTTTTTTTTTTTATGAAAAAAAGTTACGAAACCATTTTTAATTAAGATTTGAAAGGGATTTGTTTTTTCATCATCAAATGACCAGCGCCATTTATTTCCACTTGATTGTACCATTGTAAATTTGTTAAGTTGAGTGTGTGCAAAACAAAATAAATGATAAATCAATTAAAGATAATGTAAGTTTTTATTGAACATAGGTTTAGTGATAATCCAATTATTAAAATTTATAAATATCACTTATACTAATATATATTTATTATTATAAACATAGAAAAAGAAAATTGAAGAAAAAATAAATATTAAACATATTATATTGTAGAAAAATATAAGTTATGGATTATATATAACAAGGGAAATTAACCTGATTCTAATTTATATTTACTAAATCATATTATAGTTTAAAATTAAAAAACACATTGGTTTGGTTGATTACTTCATTAACTTCTGCCCATCTCCTAATCCATTGATTGGTAATCAAGAATATTACCGTTATTAACAACTTTTTCGTTGTACATAATATGACAAGCTTACTGCTAAAAACTTTACCCTATCGATATCCATACTTGTAATTTAATTAGGGCTAGTTGAATAATGTGATAGCAATATTTTTGAAATAAAATTTATATCATGTTTGGTTGATCATATAAGTTTATATACATATATGTATTGAGATAGCAAACCTTTTCTTATGTAAGTTTAATTATAGAAAGATGGAAGTTCAAATAACCCGAGTCCGGAGTCTAAAGGGTGAAAATGTTGACAAAAATTTTAAAATGATATATGAAATTTTTGTAAATCAAAACGATAAAATCGCTGGTGAAGTATCCGAGAAAAAGTAAAATAGCAGCGATTTGTTAAATTTGATTTTTTTTTTAAAAAAAAATATTTAAACAAAATCGCTCCCAAGGGAGCAATTTTCAAAATAATTTTTTTAATATGTCGCTTAAGTTTAAATTTTTTATTATTATTATTTTTTGCTTTATTAAAAAAAAAATTAATTAAATCGCTAAATCTTTTTTTTTAATTTATTTGATTTTTTAAAAAAAATTTAACTAAAATGATTTTTAAAAATAAAAAAATTGATTTAAACCATTTTTTTAAAAAAAGGAGCAAAAAATAATTTTAAAAAAATCACTTTAAGTCGCTGCTGGCAGCGACATATGAAAAAAATTCTTAAAAAATATTTTTATTTTGATAAAAATTGCTCCTTTGGGAGCGATTTTTTTTGTTTAATTTTTTTTTAAAAAAAAAAATCAAATTTAACAAATTGCTATTATAGTAGCGATTTTACTTGCCGTTTTGGCTAAAAAAAAATTTCATATACTGTTTTGAAATTTTTGTTAATATTTTTCACCCTTTAGGCTCCGGACTCCAAATCACACATTTCTATGTTTAGTAATAATTTTAGTGCAAATGTCTATTTTTCGCATAACGAAATAAATTATAGTCACACAAATATTAAAAGTGTTTCTTTATTTCTTAAATTATGTGTCGACTCAAAATAACTCATATTAAATACTATGGTGGAAAAATCAATTTAACATAAAATATAAATTTACTTCAATTAGGCGATGCATATAGAAGAAGAGTCGATCTCTCAAGAAATTAACATCCAAATTTTCTCGTGGCTTTCTCTCAAAGTCTTTAATAGTTTTTAAGTGCGTTTAAAATTTCTTTATTTTTTTTAATTTAATCGTGCTGGAATCAAATTTTGTGGATCTCTGTTCATCCAATCATTCTAAGATGAAAATGAAATGCACGTTAAAATGATCATTTTGAAAGTTGAAGATAAACTGAGTGTGTATTCAAAGAGTAAAGCTTTTTAGTTATTAGTTGAGTCGATTAAATTACAATGTCTATCTATATATATTACTCTTTATTATTTAAATACACACAAAATTAGGGTCGTTATATTCAATTGACATACAAGTTATGCAAATATTTTTAGTAAAGAACTGAATTGTTATGCGAAGGTTGTTTTGTGGGAATTCTAATACATGATTTATTTTTTTATTAAATGTTAATTTGGTTCCTTGTATTATATATTACTATTTATTTATGGTTGTAATTCAACTACTATTTGTTCTCGAGGGCAATTGTACTACATTCGTAATCTTAGTCTACATTGAATTTCTTATTAAATTGTTATTTGTCCTACGATGATCTATAATAAATTGTGCCAAAGACCAACAAAATAGGCATATATGACCTATAAAAATATTTACATCGTTCCTTTTAGCAATATGTCATTTAAATTTTCTCGAGAATCTATGAAAATCAACGTTATACTCATATGGCCAATCAATCCGTTGACCAAAAGGAGTAAGAATATTGATGGTATAACTAGGTACAAACCACCTCTCTATAATGCGCGAAAAATAAATATGTTAAAGCTGAAGAACACATATGACCAAAAAAAATCAATAACTCTGAACAAGGTTCGTCTTCATCTTCATTTTTACATGAATGCACATTCTAAATATGTCGTTTACATTTTCTTGAGAATCTATGAAAATGAGGGTTATACTCATATGACCAATCAGTCTGTTGACCACAAGCACTGTAAATATTGATTATATCAATAGGTACAAACCACTTCTCTATAAAGCGCGAAAAAATAAATAAGTTAAAATTAACAAAACTATAAAAGAAGACATATGACGACAAAAATCAGTAACTCGAAACAGGGTTCTTTTTCATCTTCATGTTTACATGCATGTATATTCTAAGTCCCCTTCAAGTTGTTTTTTTCTTTTTGTTCTCTCAACTTCTATTATAAATTTGCTCATTCAACGTCATCTTGAATTAATAAAGTAATAAACCTACACTAAATAATTGTTATATGATATATAAATGATTAAAGAAAATAATTATTGACATAAAAATTTCGTTAAATTATTATTATTAAAAGAGTTGCTACAACATATCAAATAACTTAGGAAGAAGTCTAACATTTCATTTCAAATTCAAAAACATACGAAGCCATAAAATTACAAGTTTTGCAAGAATTTGATGTCAATTATTATTTCATATCAATGTTTACCTTAAAAATCATTTTTTTCTTAAAATCCATATTTAAATCAAACCAGAATGAAATAAATCCACAAAATCACAAGAAATGTGTGATTTTAAAGCCAATTGAGGCTTAATATTATTGTACAATTAAAAAAAAATCTTAAAAACATATATTTAAATCCAATGAGTCGATTGAATTAGTAGCTTCAGATTCTTGATATCATCTCTACAAAAAAGATAATACAAAAAATACTTAATTTTAGAGCTATTTAAAGTTTTTTTTTTGTGATTTCTTGTAGGTTTTATAATCTTTATAATGTTAAAACAAGATATATTGTTTGAAATATTTCTCTATTGTTGATATATTATTGTATAATATTTGATAAATAATAGTAAAATATGATCTATATGTGTGTCCAAGTCATATTAATTAGTACTCTTTTAACCTTTGGAGATATATATTAGTGAGTTCACTCTTTTTTTAATTTTGTAGAGTATAATAATATTATGAGATGCTTTGCTATTAAAAAAAGAATCACATCTGGATCTAACTCAACCCAAAAATTAGGTCACGAGAAGATGAATGTCTAAGACCATATACGCAAACGGACAATTCATTCCCTAAATAATGGAGACTACTTTTAACTCACTCTAACAATATCAAAAACAATAAACAAGTCATTGCTAATCTATTCATATCGCATGAAATTGTTAGGATCGAAAATAATTAGGTGTCATACGAAAGCTAGCAAAATACACTTCGAAAGACCACGAATAAAAAGATAGACAAAAAATATATCAAAAGACACACCACGGCTTACATTTGTGCCAGCAAAAATACATCTCATAAGTGTAGTGGTTCTCATTTTGATTAAAATTTATGCAGTGCCTATAAAGAACTTTTCTCACTTAACAAATAAGAATGAACTTGCATATATGAATTTTCGATACACAAGTGCGCAAATTACCTAATCGAACGAACTATTTTAGCTTTATTTCTCTTAGAAAATTTGTACATAATCATCCTAGCAATTTTGTAGAACCAAAAAGCACTAACAAGTTGCAATCCCAAAGCCATGGCCTGTAAAATCATTTAAAGAATTATAATATCACCAATTTATTGTTTTGAATCAAATTTTTTCTTAATTAAGTAGAAGAAACTGTGTATTACTAGTAAATAACTATTTGAATCAATTAAGTTACCTTAATGAGAATTGGATTATCAGCAGAAAGAGTCACATAAGTTAGATATGGGCCCCCTATCATCCTAGCACAACTAAAAATCACTGCAAATAAAACCTGCAAATTAAAACAAATCAACCATAAATTTATAACTTAATTAAACTTTGTGTCCACTAATTAATGTATCATATATGAATTTTAAAAAAAAAAATCTTTAAACTGGAAAGAAAATAAGTAAGTATATGAGAAGCTATGTTGTTAGAGTCCGATTTTTTAAAAATAGTGTACTTTTTAAAGAATCTGACACGAATAAGACATCGAAAGTGAAAAGTCCGAGAAACTTAATTGAGAAACTAACATCAGCTGCAAGATTAAAGTCAGTGTCTTTGTATCCAAGCTCTTTGAGAATTTCTCTCATGTGTAAAAATGGACTAGAAATTTCTGTCACACACAATGCTGCTACCATTTCTGAACCACACTGCACATCACAAAAATCTATTAAAGGTAAGGATTCATGTATTCAAAACACTAAAAAAATAATAAAATGAAAGAGTTTTTCGAAGCCCATAATTTGCTTGTGTCCTTAAATAATTTAATCTCCTAATTAGTGGGACAAATAATTTTATCTTATGACTAAGGTTATATAGTGGGACAAATAATTCCAGGACAGCCTAATACTTCCTATTAATTATATGATAAAATAATCATTTAATGACGGACGTAGGAATCTCATGAAGGGGTGTCAATAGCTATAGTAAGAAAATAAAAAAAAATAATTACGAGGTCAATAGGTAAACACAAAACCTTAAAGAAATTTTTGAAACCTTTTAATCACTAGATTAAACTTTTCACTTGTGTCAAGAGGTGTTAATACTTATATATATACCATTTAAACCAAAATTTAACTTCTATATACTATGTAATTTTCCAGCGAGCGACACCCCTCGACTAAGTGTGGGTCCGTCCCTAATTACAATTAATCCTGAAATTATTATACCTTATACTTCGCGACTCTAAATCTCAAAGTAGTTAAACATGAAGAAATATTAAAACTATTACTCACCCATTCATAGGCAAGGCCAGCTCCAAGTCCAACAACACTCACCAAATGATGAATCGAGTTATCAATCTTCACTTGTTTGTCAAAAAGACAACATACAAAATCATAAATAAGGTACCCTACTGTCACTGCCAATGCCCTCATCTGTTCATTAAGTTTTTCAAAAATCAACATAATTAGAACAACATTTAGCAAATTCTTGAGTTAAAATAAAATATATATTTTTAGAAAAAAAAAAAAAAAACATACCTGCTTGTGAGAAGATCTTGAAGCCAAAGGACAAAGTGGACAATTCCAATCCTGAACAGAAATTGAACTTAAAATTACTGCTAAAATTGCATGAATAGTTGAAACTAAACGATTGCAAAAATCGAAAGAACGATTTGGGAATAACTTTCTTGTTAATAAAAATAATGTCGTCCATGATATAACTCCAAACACTATCAAATTTAGTATTGAATCATCCATCTAAAGGAGAAAATTAATTCTCTTGGAATAAAAATAGATATACTAATATATAAAATATAATAATAAAAATAGATATGAATAAGGGGGAAAAAACACGAGAAATTAAATGTCGGCAACAAAATTCATTAAATGTATATTAAAAGTTGGACGGTATAAGTAGACGGTTGAAATTTAATGCATTAATGTTCTAATGTTAATGTATGTTAACCTACTTCTAGCTAAGAATTTTTATTTTTTTTCAATTTTGAGAAAATATTGGTTACCTACTATTACTAAAAATTATTCAATTTCAAAAAAATATTCAAAGGGGGAGTTGGTTATTGTTCAAAGTTTGTAATTGTGTCTATTTGTGTCACTATGTTATTGACCCAATTATTAGCTAGTAAGAACAAACAGGCCCATAATAGGATACACTAACAGGCCCAAGATAGCAATTTACATAGGAAAAAAAATGTAAATTACATAAATCACATAGTTTTGATAATGAAATTATAATTGATCCCTAATAAGTTTCTAATTACATTAATCCATTAAAAATTAAAAAATCAGGATACAATAATTGAAGTTCGGATACATTAAGTACTGTCTCGGATACATTAATATGTAGTTTGAATACATTAAAAACTAGCTCAGGTACATTAAATATTGGCCCAAATACATTATTATATAGCTCACATACATTAAAAACTAGATCAGATACATAATATGTAACTCGGATACATTAAATATTGGCTCGGACTAAAGAAATAAGGGATTTTAAAAATAATATAAATAAGTAAAACAAAAGTTATGTATTTCCGTAATTTATCCAAAAAGATAATAAAGAAGACTTTTAGTCAAATATATAACATATTTTAAAGATTTTGAACCAAAATATGTATTTAATTGTCATAAATATTTGAAAATTTATGAAAGAGACATTTACTACTTGTATATATATAAAGAGAAAACGTAAAGGGCATAGGTGATGGTCAATTTCGACGAAACCTTTATCAAGACAAAGTTTCTTCATAATTAAAAAGGGTCATTAGTCAATTGAACCCTCAAGCTTTTTAAGGGAGCAAAGCGTATTCATATTTAATTTTGACATCGTTATTTAATTTGTGTTTATTTTTAAAAAAATTCGATATATATATATTCACATATTTTAATGTCTGAAGTTAATTTAACAAAATCTAAATTTAAATATAATATCAAAATTTTCATATAATTAAACTTCAAGACAATGTATAATTTCAATTTGATCCTCGATCTCGATTTCTAAAGTACTAAGTGAAATAAGACTTGTTTTAGTAGAAAAGAAAGTTGTGTCTAGTAACGTCACATAGCAAATTGCTAAAAGATTTTATTAAAAAGTAAAATTGAAAAGCAAAGTGAAAAGGAGCAAATTGTACTTTGGATTTCGTTTTAAGTGTGGAGTCTGTGTGTTTGGAATTTTATTTTTTTTTGTTATAAATTCTAAATTAACAATTTGACACATTCGATGAAATTGCTAATATAAGTAATATAAAATTTGAAATAAAGTTATTAAGTTTGATCGAATTCATAATATACATAACTCTATCTACGATTTTAGCAATAAGAAGATATAGTGAGGTCACTACCTAATTAATCACACTCCATTAGTGTAGCAAGAAAGGCATAAAGGGATTTTCACTATTGGGATTTGATTTAAACATTTCACTTATCAACATATATATATATTATTGTACCTAATGGTACTTATGAAGATTAGACTCTTTTAATTAAAGTCACAATTACATCATTTCAACTTCTACGTGTCATACTGCAATTTGTCCTCAATAACAATGATATCATATTAATTATATTAAAATTATATTGGACCACTCGTGTGATCTATAGAATTATGATTAGAGTGAGAAGAATTTAAGATAATTTTTACCTCTAACTAATAGAGGTAATTTAGTAGAGTAATTCTATTTTTTTAATGGATATGAAAAAACTAAAAAGATTAATTAAAATGATATAGAGGGAGTAGTAAACATTTTTAGGGATCAACGAGAGAAAGATTGTACTATATTTAGGATTCAAACTCGAAATATTTGATTAAAAGGAAAAAAAACTTTATCTGGTGCACCATATCTATTGATGATTGTCGTTCATTTCTATTCTTTAGAATATAAAAACCGCTTTTAAAAACTAAATAAATAATTAACTCTAGTTGCATGTCTATATAGCGCCTTCCAACCACAAAAATAACTTGAACAAGAAGTATTACTTTAGCTTAATTAAATGTTTGTTGATTTCAAATATTATCCTTTATAACATTTCATATTTAATAACTCTCCAAAGTTGTTTTAATCTTTTCTAAAGTCTAATTAGGGCTTCATTAATGATGTTGTCTGACAACAAAATGACAATCAAAGTTTTTTCATAGCGAACTAATGAGCCTACCTTTATAGACTGCCCACACTCTTCATAATTTTTCATTTTGCTTAATGATAATACTCATATTAAAAGGATCATACTCTTAATAATATAGTAACATCTTTGTGATATAGTGATAAAATATCCACGATTATAGAGGATAATTTCTTCACTTTATATACTTTTCATCTAAAACATAATCTTTTTTGTCTTTCATAAAAGTGCTTAGGTCATAGTCAATTTAGACTAAACATGTATGGGCCAAGTGTCATTATTGTCGTTCATTTTGTATTCCAAACATATTTAAAACAAAACTTTGAACATATTTGTAAGAAAACAAAGTTTAAGAACATTTTCACAACTAGAAAATTAAAACTAGTAGCGAAACTAGAATCAGAAACAGCTTTTAAAAAAATATATACAAAATATTTTTCTTAAAGAAGAATTGTTGTTAATATGTATCTAAAGAATCTTACTGATTCCAACAAACTTTGCAGAAACACGAAGTTACCAGGTTTAATGAACCAGTGAAGAACAAAAGAATAGAAGAACTGAAATTAATTCACAAATCTAAAGTTTGTAAAACACGTACCAGAATCTGGAAAAATTTTAATAGGAAAAAGATCAAGTCCACTGAATTCACAGTGTCCCCTTAAGGAAATTATTCCCCTCTAGTATCCGAGGTTTGATTTGGAATATGACCTCCCAGGGTAAAATGATCTCAATCACCAGAGTATAGATACCAAAAACTCCGGTGTCAGCGAACCACTCAACGGCAGTAAAGTACACTTAGAATACTAGATTTAGTAGTTGAAGAAGAAGTCCATGAATTCTATATTAAAATGAGAGGAAATCCCTCAATTTATAGAAAACAAAGGGTAGTGTGGAAAGGTTCTTATTGTGCCTTACCGGAAAGGTCACAAACCTTTGGAAAGTCACAATCTTACAGAAAGATCGTCACCTTTCATAAAAGTCGCAACTTTCCATAAAAGTCACAACTTTTCATTAAAGTCGCAACATTTCATAAAAGTCACAACTCTTCATAAAAGTCGCAACATTTTCATAAAAGTCACAACTCTTCATAAAAATCGCAACTCTTCATTTTCCATTCACACCTTTTTAAAATCCAACAATTATTAGTAAACCCTCTAGTATTATAAACTATGTTTCCAACTTTCATTTTAATCAAATTGTTGTAATCATGATATAATTCCAACTAATTAGCTCCTACATCTATTGGAGCTGATTTGTCATTATTTAATTAAACAACACTTGAATTTGCATTTCATTTTTTTGAACCAATAAAATTTGTGTTCATTTGATCATAAATTGGATTTGACAATAATCTCCATTTTAGTTCAACTTTATAACCCCTAACCTAGTTTTTTTTTTTTTTTTTAGATTTATAAGCAATAATGTAAAATATAATACTTCAATGAATCAAATTCCAAAAGCCTAGTCCTAGTCGATATTGACACTCACAAATGAAAATTAGGAAAGGGAATGAGATTAAATACCTCCATAGTCGTAGTCATAAATGTATACTATGCGATTTGTGTATCGATATGTACAGTATTATAACAAACGTGTTATCATTCTGTTTGGGGAGTACATTCACAGGAGTGAAATTCAAAAGAATTGATTGATGCCTGAATCTTATCCAGACTTGACATGCCGTATAGAAATTTAATTTCTTTGAAGCTCAAAACCATGGACCCCACATTGATCACCTAAAAATAAATTTTAAAAACAAATGATCTTCATTAATTTAATCTAGACACTAATAAAGATCAAAACAATTTTCTAATCTAAAAGACAACTAATGGATTAAGAAGTAAACGGAATTTAAAGTGAAAAAAGGAATATGCTTGTGTTTGGTTTGGGGAATTAAAAGATTTTTTTCACATCCCACCAACTAATTCAGAATAAATAGCATGAAAGGCAACAAAAAATTTCATCAAAATATTTTCAAAAAATCATAAGTTAAACATTTCACAATCAAATTACCTAACACTTGAAGATTGTCTTTTTCATGCATTATCACATAATATTATGTTGAATATATTCCAATTTACGTGGCGTAATGTTGTTGGTTCTCAATATTAATGATATGATATGATCGATTAGAATAATAATTGAATCATTTTTGTCTAAGGAGATAAGGTTATATTAAGAAGAAATTCAAGATGATGTGCTATACATTTGTGTTACGTTCAACTTCTTTAATTTCAATAGGTCACTCAAAGAAGAAAATTGACGATGCAACGTAAAAGAAATTAAACTTCAAAATCTACGATATATAATATAAGAATTGATTGAAAAAATTAGAAATGTGTAGTTAATGTTAAAGGTAAAATAAATAGAAAAAGTTGTAAATTTTATTTGTACTATAATAGTGTACAAGTAAAAGTGATCTCAACTAAATATGAGCAATTATGCATGCTAAGTGCATCTTTTAAGTCATTAATCATCATTACTAATTTTCCATTAGGGAGAAGCAATGTTAAAAAAAAGAAGGATCAATTAACTTTTGCTTTACTTTGGCATCCCTTTAATGATGGTAATTAGAAGCTGGAAAGCAGCTAATTAAATTTCTCTAAAAGTAGATTAGACTTAATATCATAACTTGTGCACTAATAATGCATCTTCATGACTACTCAATTAAGATGAAAAAAGAAATAAATTAAAATGCAAAAGGACTTATTTAGAAATTAAATTCATTTTAAAACACATACTCAATCACTGAAACCAAAGAATCATTATAACTCAAGGAAAATATTTTTTTTCTTTTTTTATATGATTTTAATTGACATATATTGATTAGTTTATAAATAATTCTACAACCCAAGTGAAAACTAAAAAATTACTTCTACTATTTCAAAAGAACAACCTATTTTTTTTAGTTTATTTTTAATAAAAATAATGTTTTAGTAATATTTTAATTTTAACTTTTCGTATGATATATTTAAGGTCACAAAATTAAAGGTTATTTTGGTACATTTAGCAGAAGTTTAATTTAGAATTAAAAAGTTTTTTCTTTTCTTAAATACGGTTCCAAATTAAATTAGGTCATTTTTAAGCAAAGAAAATAATTAATTTGATAAATATGATAATTCAACATTTGATTTGAGAAAATAATTGATGCATCCAATGAGGTTTGCATCCAAGCAGTAACTATTTTTTCATCTTTATTCAAAAATCTCGAACGATATATTTTATAATTTTTAATGTAAAAATTGTTGAAATCAATATAATTTTTTTTTTCAAAAAAAAATGATGTCGAGTTCATGTGGTACTCTTTCTGACTCCTATTAATGATGGACAAGGTTCTGCAAGATTTTGAATTAAACATATTATCTTTCATTTATTATAGCACATGGTTTTGGTATCCAGGAGTTCTATATTAACTTAATTTATTGAATGAAAAAAGTACCAGCAAAAACCTTTAAATAATACTATCAAGCTCTATCGTAATTAAGTTCGATTATTTTATATCGTATAATATAAATTTTTATTTTCAGTAAAGTATTTTTTATTGAAAAATTATATTGAAGATTTAAATTCAAAATTTTTTATCAAAAAAAATATTACATCACATTTTTTAATGATTTATAAAAAGCATCAACTTATATCTTTGATTTTAATTATTATTATTAAGTGACAAAAGTACAAATAAAACACATGCCAAATTATCTTCAATTTGATGGGAACATAGAGTGTAGGTATATTTTGTCAATCTTCATCTTTGTACTTTTCCTTAGCAAAAATATTAAAGGGGCTTGTAGCGGTATTTGTTTGAATCTCAAAGTATTATTATTTACCTTATTTCGATTTATGTGACATTATATTGATTTGATATATTCTTTTCGTTTAATTTGTTAAAAAGAAAATGAAAGTAGAGAAATATTTTAGATCTTTAACTTAATATTTATAAAATTATAATTTATTTGCAATTATAAAGTTATGACATATGTTTTGAACATACTAATAATAAAATATGCTCCATTAATCAGGACAAAATCGAGTAAGATATTTGATATTTGCTTAAGCAAGTGCTATTAAAAAGGCTTTTGAATAATACATTTAATAATGAATGAAAAAATGTTGTCAATACGATTCAAAAATGAATATATAAAAGAAATAAGAGCGAGACCTAAATATTTGATCATATATTATATGATGTTTGAACAATATATAGCTCATAAATTAATTATTTTTCTGTTTCTTTATTGAATGAGATCTTTTCAATGAAGATTTTTAAGAAGTGCATTTGGATTATTTGGAGAATTTTTTGCAAAAATAATATAAGTATGAAATAAAATCAAGAAAAAAACAGAGAATATATTAATTGTAGTACAATAAAAACAACTTGCATTTATTAAAAATATAATAAATAGAAAAAACATAATGCAATCACAACCATTCATTCCAATATATCATCATCACATGATCCCCTTTTTTTTTTTACATTGCCCAAATAACAGTCAACTAATCCTCTTTGACTGCTCAAATTTCACATTAAACTCATTCTAATACTCAAATCTTACTATTAATAATAAAACACTAATAAAATAACCCAATACCAAGCCTTAATTAAACACTAATACTGATATAACATATCAGAAGAAGCCATAATTGGCTGATTAACATACATCAAATTCCATGGATTCATCTGAAAATCCTCTTGATAATAAGTATTAATATTTGAATTATTGATGTAAGTGAGGATTTCATTAAGAGATTGCAACCTTTGAGTTAATTCCATCATTTGTGCTCTTAAAACAGAGTTCTCTGCTTCAACATTACCATATTGTTGTGTTGTCATAGTGATGCTGCTCAGAATGTTGCTGTTTTCTTTCTTCAATTGTGTAACTTGACACATCAAATCATCCAAATGTTTCTGTTTTCTCATTCTTGATCTTCTTGCTGATTCGCGATTCGATTGCATTCTCTTTCTTTTCCTTTCATCAACCACCATGAAAACTTCATCAGAAGCTGAATTGTTTGGAATCTGAGATGAATTACCACTAGAAGTAGCCATTTTTTATGTACAGAAGATGAAAGAAGTACTAATTTTTTAAGTTTTTTAAGGTAGGCTAGCAAAATTATAGATGAAGATTATTATTTTTTTAATATTCTGAGAAAGTATAAAACCAGTAGAGGAAAGAAACAGAGAAAGATTGAACAAGATGAGTTCTGCGTCTAAGTGATGAACTGATTATATAACCAGAACGAAGGATTTCACTAAGAACTGGAGACATGAATCTGGTACATCAATAAATATTTCTAATTAGCATTAATTTTTTCTTCTTTTTTCACAGATCTTTAATGGGTTTCAGCAAGAAAAGAGTAAAAACCCAGAAAACAGAGCAGGAAAAATGGAGAAAAAAATTGGATCTTTTAGCCACAAAGATTGAAAACCCCAGAAGAGAAAAGGTTAGATCTTTAATGGGTTTCAACTCAGAACAGAAAAAGGTTGGATCTATAATGGGTTTCAGCAAAAAACCCAGAAATCAGAGGTTAAAAGGAACAGAATTTGTGAAAAAAGATTGGATCTTTGATGGATTTTAGCCACAAAGACAAAGAACACAGAAATCAAAAGGGCTAAAAAAGAGGAGAAAAACAAGAAACAGAACAACAGAAGGAGAAAAACTCAAAAACAGAGTAAGCAAATGGGAAAAGAAGAAGAAGAGGAAGGAATTATCATTGAGATTGTGGGTTAATTTAAAGGCACAAAAAGGTAAGCAAGAGAAAAAAAAAATCAAGAAGAAAATAATTAACAAGTGGGTTGGTGGGGTAAGGGGGTTAGTGGGTGGGGAGGATTAAGGGGGTGGGTGGGAAAAAAGTGAAGGAATCTTCAAGGAGAGTTTGATTGATTGTATATTTATTATTTTTAACTGAAATTTGTAAGGTGGAGATAAAAGTTTTTGTTTTCTTTTTTTTTTTAATAATTTTACATATCAATATTAAAAGTTGATTAATTTAAATTTTGCATTATATAACCCTCATTTGATAGGAAACGCTATTCATTGATATATTTTTATATTTAAATTTAAATTTATAATTTATAATTTATAATTAAAAATAAAATAATCTCAAACTATATAGTTGCGGAGATGAAAGATGAGACACAAATGTACAATTCCAGCTGTGTGTGTTGTCTATTTATGAAATCAATGAGTGTAAAAGTAGTGCAGAATCTGACGTATTTTAATTTTATTTTACCTTGTTTTCATCACCCCCACACCCCTTGTCTCTTTTTCATTTTTACTGTTATGGGAATTACTTTTTTTTTTTTTACTTTAACTAACTTTCATGAGTTAACTGAATGTTAGGAGGATAGAGTCAAAAATTCGTGATAAAATAATAAATATTTATTTTATTTTTTTCAATTAAAATAAAGTGAACTAAAATAAATAAAATTAATAAATAAGTGGATTAATAATTTCTTTAAAATATAAATTGAACTTATCAAACGGGTTGAGTTTGATTTTTTATAAACCTTCTACCTTATATATGGAAAGTATAAGTATATGAATTAAATGCAATAAATATATTTTTCTATTAATAATTTACGTCTTTAAAGAATATAAGCATATACGATAGTGAAATTCAACATAAAATTAAATGTTAAATCGGTTTCATATATATTCTCTCAATTTTATTTTATTTAGCCCTCGTTAACGTGATACCTCCCACCTTATTTATTTTATTAAATTAATCTTATTAATTGAGTTTTAACCTATAATTTTTATCAGACATACCCTCGTGTTAACAAAGTGACAGTTAAGCTAAGTACTAATTGAAAATTTACAGTAGTTAATAAACAACTTAAATAATTGTATATTAGTCGTTAATACAGTTTGGCAAGGACGACCATAGAATAAATTAATACACCCTATTTATTTAATTATTTGAAAAATCTTATAGTGCCATAACAATGCAACTGAGAGAATCAAATTATTTTAATACAATTAGAGTTTAGACCGTCATTAGTTGGATTCCTGCAATTATAATATTTTTATTTACATGCATCAAAGTATTAAAAAGTAAATTAGTGGGATTTGTGTCCTTAATATTCAGTTTGTTTACGTCTATTTTATTTTTTAAGGAACATCTAAAGATCGAAATGAATAAAGATTACAAGTTAACTATATAGTTCGTTCAAGGGATTTGTGTCTTCTAAATTCAAAATTTCATAATTTCAGTACTAAGATCTTTAAATATTAAATCGATCAAATTTAAATCGTAAACATGCACTTCTTTTTTACCTTTTTTTTCTTTTTATCTATTCGATTTTAATTTATATGAAGTTCAATAAATACATTAATGAAAATACAAAAAAATATAAAAATAAAAAATGAAAGCCCTTGAGTGGGAACTTTTAGAGACCATTCATAACTATTTAAGATTTATGAAGATCAATGAAATAAAAATAGAGAGTCCCACCATTCAGCTATGTTGGTGAAAGGTCCTGTTTATGATGAGAAGTCACGTTATATTAGTTGTTGATGATTAATATTCTTTTCGTTTTAATTTAACTTTCTTAATTTAACTCGATACGATTCATAAATTTATATAAAATTAAAAAAATAAAAATTTTACTTTCATAAAATTTTAATTCTGAACAAAGATTTGTCAGTAATTGATAAAATCTTATCAACGAATCATATTTTAATGGAGCGTATATTAGATATTAGTAATTTTGTTTATAGTATTTGAATCGTGTGATTTTAAAGTAAACGGTGAAAATATATTAGTGTAACTTATCAAATTAAAACGTGTTTTTTTATTTGGGGGTAGGGGACCTCCATTTTGCCCTTAGCCCTAAGTCTTGATTGAAATTTTATTGCTTTTAAATGCTAGTGATACTATGACTTAAAAGTTTATGGTTGGCTATAAATATTCGTTTTGAATTCCTATTTTACCCTTCTAACATTTCTCTTTTCTTTTTCAATTTCCCCTCTTAATTTTGGAATTATATTTGATAATATATGTCTCATGATTGCATTTCGTTTTCTAAGACAGTTGGTCTTTCTTTGTCATTATTATAGTTTCAAGTTTAATTACGACCTCAAATGTATTACTAATAATTTTCATATATATATTTATGAGATCTTAAATTGTTTCCTTCTTTTTCATGTTTCAGTCGAGGATTATTCGAAAATAATATTTTAATTTTTATGAAATAGAGATAAAATTTACTTATATTTTACTATCTCGAGATGTTACTTGTGAAATTTCACAAGTTAATGAATGATTATTGATTAATTACGATCATATTTGGTAGAAATTAGAAAATGAACCTCTTTAATTTATATACAAGTCCTTGTTTTATAGGGGATTAGGTAATAATGATAAAGCACTTAATTAATGAGGACAAACATGGAAAAAGTAATTATATAGTGGGAGTACATACATATAGCTAATTAAGACAACCAAATGTAGGCAAACATATCATTTTACAAATGACTTGAATAACTTTGTTAAAACAAATTTTTTGCACAAATTAGAAAATATACTTAACAACGCATTTTTTGGCATCAAAATTCATATTAAAAGTTGAAGAAGAATATGAAATCGAAACACTAAAAAGCATAGATACCTATGTTTTTCAAAGGAATATGCTTCAATGCCTAAGTTTTCTTTTTTGCTTAGCGTTAATTCAGTTTAATATTCCATAATGCCAACTATATATTAGGTGTATAAGCTACAACTACTTTTCAAAGGGGCGAATGTATCATTATCTGTACAGAATCAATTGAATTCATAATTTTATCTTGTAAACAGAACGAAGGTATATGTACTACATACTATTACGATATGAGATTAATTAAATTTGACTTATAAACGGCGTAGATATACCATTATCAATAGGCATGAACTTATAATTTTAAGAAATTAATCTCGCAGAATTTAAATTTTAAATTCACGTAAACAATTTGTTTTTCGATTTTTCTAGATAGATAGATTATTTGCAAATTTCATAACAAATCTAACATGTAATAACGACTTTGTGAAGAAACTTTATGTGATCAAAATATAGTAATCTTCAAATTAGTTTTTGCTCTACTTTTCAAATTATCATATTTTTAGAGTTGCCATGATTAATTTCTTTTACGTTTGTTATAAATAACTCATTACGATAGCGTAGTATGTATAACTTTTAAATATTCACCCATAATAATTATCCCACTCGAAATAATTTTGTATATTATTTAAGAAATTGTGTTTAACCATGAAAATAAAAATAAAATTTTAAAACTTCACTTGAATTGAAACTTTCGATTAGAATTTATAACCACCACCTACTTAGTTAGACGTTTGGCCATGAAAAGTTCTCTTTTTTCAAATATATTTCCGTCATACGATTTTCAAATTCAACTTGAACTCGACTTGCTAAAATTTTCAAAAATTTGAAAAATAACAATAGTTTTACGTTCCAAATTACCCACCCAAAGTTGGGGGAAAAACTACAATTTGTATTCATGAGAAAACTTTACTCCAATTTTCGGAAGTTACAATCAAACATAATTATTATTTCTTAAAAAAATTTCACAATAAAACATGATTAAACGATCACCGAGGGGTGGAAGGGTGACAATATGAAAGCATAAGTTATTTATTGAGTTTGATTCGCATATATTACTAATCAGGGGCGGAGTCAGCCTTCTACTAGGGGTTCATCTGAATCTCCTTCGACGGAAAATTTTACTATCTATATATGATTGAAATTATTTGTTATATATATTATAAATATTAAAATCCTTCAATTAATTTGTGTGTCAAGTTTTTTAAATATCAAATTCTTTATTAAAAATTCTAGTTTTGCCACTATTACCGATTAATTCTTCAACAAAATTTAAAACACATAGGGTAGGGGGGTGGGGAGTAGTAATTGCTTTTTGTAGAGCAAGTACAAAATGGTCGGTTTGTGGGGTCAATAAAGGACCTACCTGAAAAGATAATAAGAGAGAGAAATATTGGGTTTCAAGTGTACATTTTTTGCAAATTGATCCCTCCAATAGTAACATTAGTATAAATATGGTACTTATACGGATTTCACATGGGCCTAAAAAGCACTATTTCGTAAATAGGGGGGTCCCCAAAAGATATATCGTAACTTTTATAAACTTTCACTTTCTTTCTCATCATTTATTATATTATTATTACTTAGTCGGTTTAAAAAAAATAACCTTCTTTTCTTTTTATTCTGTTTCAAAAAAAAAAAAACCTTTTTTTTGTTAATATTTTAATTTAAGTTTTTCACGTGACATGTTTAAATCACAAGATTAAAGAAAAAATATGTAAATTTAACCTAACTATAATTTTAAGATCATAAAATTCAAAAGTCTTCTTTATACTCTTAACCTCCATGCCAAGTTAAATCAGATCAAATATTTGTGAAAAGGATAGAGTATTATTTTTGGTTTTGCTTCTTCTCTGCAACTTGAAGCATCTAAGATATTATAACTTTATGTTTTTTCTCTTATTTTTGCGCACTCATCAATAGTGAAATTGTCACACTTTTTTTTGCTTTCTTAAAAATAGTATCTCTACCTCCACGATATGATGATATACATATGTTATATCTTCTTCAAATTTTATTTTGTCAAATTTCACTGAATGTGATATTATTATTATTATTTTGAATGGGATGAACTATTGGTGATATATATCGTGTATTTAGATCAAATTATGTAAATTAAGTTTGATAAAGTGATATAAAGTAACAATAATGTATGTTAGTTTTTTTTCTTTCTCCTGAATGATTCCTATGACGAAAACTGATCCTCTATTTACAGTTTTAATTATAATTAAATGTAGATCGGTTTAATCAAACATTATATTAATAATAATGAAATAAATATTCGCCAAAACACAAAACTAAATAAGGTAACAACGTAAAAGACACTTCACACATTCCAAATTTAAATATATGGCAATTAGGTCTATATATGTTTGAGAGTTGAGACACACGTAAGGCATTACGTATGCATCATAAAAAAAAGGTAACATAAAAACTAACAAACTTATTAATATTTATTTTTTTAATAATTTAATTTCCGAGAATTTAATATTTGAAGATAAATATGAAATTCTTGAAATTTGTTATAAGTATCTATTCAATGAATTTTTCAACAAATATATCAACTATGAATTGAAATTATTGAATTTTGAAGAACTCTTGTTTCTTACTTTTAAATGAGAAGGTTAAGTTTTTAATTATAATTTTTTATTTGAATTGCGTTGCATGATTTATTTGAGATTATTTAAATTGAAACTTGAGACATCTGATTAAAATATTAACTTACCACTATATCGCAATCTTAATATATTTATACGTTTATATTAATTATATTAATAGTATAAGTGCTGAGCCCGTGAATTAATGGAAAACACGACCAATAAATAAATAAATTACAAAGCATGAGAAATAAGTGGAGTAGCCATCACAACGTTGAAGATATTTTAACTAGTCATGTAATTATCTTAATTAAGAAGGAATCTTTCTCTTTTTATTATTATTATTATATATAAAAAATAATATTTTTATTTTACTTTTTTATGTACCTAAAAGTTCTTCAAGACTGTTAGGAGCTAGCTTTTGTACTCGTTGAGTTACTGTTGTTAGCACATTGTCATCTGTCAAGACAAATCGATCTTTTACTTCTTCTGCTTTTTCCTATTTTAATTTATATTTCTGAATTTGGATATTAATACAATGTATATATTGATAATATAAAAGATTAATATATCTATCGATGTATGTAATTTAAACTTTAAATTCAATCTATCTTAACAGATTAGTTATTGTTTTAATGGTCTGATTAATGAATATCACTACTTAAAAACACTGCATTTAGCAATAAACGTCGTTGCTAGTCTGTTGCTATTTTGTTCGTTGCTAACAAAAACTAATTGCTAATTCATCGCTAAGTGGCTTTAGCAATGAAATTTATTGTTCAGCTACATACTAGTCTTCATGGTGCACCGTTAGTTATATCGTATTTTTTGTCAGTTTCTCATGATCAATATACATATATATATACATAATTTTTTCAAAGTTAACAGGTGCACATGCACCCTCAACATATAATTGTGGATCCGCCTCTTAGTGAGAGATAAAATATCTCATAAAATCAATTGAAGTAGCACAAAATCTTTTTTAAACTCCGTAATCATAAAAAAATTACAAGTGACCTTGAGTTGTTTATGGAACAACAATTTCATCACATTATTATGTACTTAAGAACCCTCAATTAAGCATATGTCTAATGGTTATAAGAGTCTATTAATTATAAAAAGAAGTTATGCATTAGCTCCACTTACTTGAAATAATGGATAATTTGCAAATATAATAATGAGGAGAGCTCGTTCTAGATGCTATTTCAAAGTCTAAATAATATTTATATCTTTCAGTTACGTTATTCTCAGATAAAATAATTTTTGCTTTTACAAAGAAAAATACAAAGGTTGACTACTAAATAATGACTGCCAATATAAATTCCTTTTCATTTTTCAGAAATTTCGTCAATATTGTACGACCCATGAAAATGAGATAAACATTGACTATATATGTATATGTTATCTCAAATTATTTATTATAAATTTTTTAAATCATCTATCATTTCAGAAATTCAAAATATAATAGATTTTTTTCATTTTATCCTTAGTAATTTATTATTTTCAAAGATTATAAACATTTTAATAAAATAATATTTAATTATATGTTAAACAAATCGAAATTTTTAAAATTAATTATAGATAAAAAAAAAATACGACAAATAATAATCCATCTATTGACTAAGGACTAGGTTCATTCCCCATTACCTTGTTTCTGTCATATTCAAAGAAAAAAAGAGTTAACCCACTAAACATAAAGTGATTAAAATTAATCTGATTTACATAGCTTAAACAGAGTTTATTACTCATAGTTTATTTTTTTTAATAGTGTAAAATGGAAGCACGTGTGATAATATCAAAGAAGCCTCCAAACTAGAAGCTGACAAAGAATCCACATAAATCATTTTTTCAACTTTAATACTGTAGTCACTTGTCTAAATATGAAAAGAAAAGAAAAAGATTTAAGTTACATGAATATAAAATATTTATATTATTAACTTTGTTTTCACAGCTTGTGAAAAATTATTACTCTATTTTTCAAACTATCACATAGCAAGCTAGTTATAAATCAATTTAACTTAATGAGATAAAAAGTATTTGAAAATATTTTTAAATTCGACATAAAATAGTAATTGGTTTCATCTCTAAAATGTTGATTATCTTAAAAAAAATTTTACTAATTGAATTTATATATAACTCCAATCTTGCAACATGAGTAAAATACATCACTAAGTTTAGGAGTGTTTTCAACACTTTACTCACCTTTTTATTAAGAGTTTTATGTTATTACAAGAGTTCGAGATCACTTGTTATGGCATTTAGCAGATGGAGAGTGTCAGAATTGTATTAACTTTAGTTAATTTAGCCAGTTAAGTAGTTGAATATGTGTAAAAATGTCAATACTTTAAAAAGGAAACTAATAATTTGCGTCAAATTCAAAGATATTTTCAATACTTCTATCGACATCTATACACTAACTTTTTTTTTTTAATTTTTTCTTTTTACAAAAAAAACTTTGACTCAAATAGTGATATTTTTACAAGCCCTTCCCATTAACTCAAACTTTTAGCTAGGAAGCTTCCCTCTCAATTAATAGATCAATTTGATCCTTAATTCTATCAGACAAAAATATAGCAAAAATTTAGACTTTTTTTTTTACTTTTTTGTTTATGATAATATACTTTAATATTTTTGTCTGTCTGGAGCCGTCATTGTGCGTGAACAAATTGATTTTTTTAAAATAATGACATGTCTTACTATGACTAAATTCAATGAATTAATATACAGCAACCATTGCTAGCTATACATAATTTCACCTACTACTATATGGAGAATATTTGAAAAATCTCACAAACATTACAATTTAAGAATATTCTAATACTAAAGTCTAAAGTAACGTCAATTTTTTCTTCGACGTATTACCTAAGCTCATATTCGATCAATAATATTTTTCATCAATTTAAATTATCAAAAGAATCTTAAAAAATGATCATTTTTTCAGAAGAGTTCGAATAGATGATTGAGTGAATGTTTAACTTTTAAAGTTTCACATGTTTCACAATTTAAATTTCGAAATTGCTAATGATGTAAATTGAGATATTTTTCAAGATGAATTTCGTTAAAAAAAAAATGAACGAAAGTAGAAAATTTAGAAAAATAATTAGCAACATGTGTATACACGTGACAAACTTGACAAGTTGATTGTACGGTCAGTCAATTCAATTTGTCAACAAAAGTTACATTAAAATTTCGTTATTATTACACTAGTTCCATCAATGTCAACCCATTCTTCACTTATAAATCCTAGCTAGATGATGTATCGGATATAATCGAAATTTCAATATAAACTCTAAATGTAGGATGAGAAATAATAAAAAAAAGGATCTATCAAAATTAGTATTGAAAATTAAAAAAAAAAATCAACAAAATTAACGTGCTTTCATAAGTTATAAGTATATACTCTTATCGATCTCCAACCTAAAAAAAAAAATCACTTCAAAAACAAGTAAAACAATAGTATAAAATATTTTTTTAATATGCACATGGACTGATGAGGCAAAAGTAAGTTAAAGAAAATTGGTGAATATATATAGACCGCAAAATCAGGATAATTTTATTCATATACATGTTATAGGTGTGGTTTGATGGGGAACATGTGGGGCTAATTAGACAATATTAAAACCCAAATTCACTCAATTAATCATGCAAAATGGACCCAATAATTCTACACTAACCGACATGGATCGTAACAAAATGATTAAAATTCCTCCGCATTTAATCGGAAGTCTCAAGTTCGAGCCTTAAAAATGAAAAGAAAAAAAATATTGAGAGTGTCACACTTAGAAATGATCGAGCCCTATAAAGCACAAATCAAAATTAATTGAGTTTCGATATGAATACCGAACCGTGTAAGTATGTGGGGAAATTCTACACTTTATTTCCATGTGGGGATGGTATGGACCTTTGTTTAATTTTTAACATGGGACTAAGACCAAGAAGCAATCACTTGGAGCATTTCTTTAGATTTGGAATATAGTTTGTTTTAGTATTGTACTTGGTATTTGGACTTAATAATACATAATTAAGTAATCACTTGGTTGGTGTTCAATTATTTGAGAAGGAAAATGGAATTTACTTTTACAAGTTAATGTAAAAACATTTAACTATATCAACATAGTTCAATCGTAGTAGCAGATTACATATCTTATTTTCTGTCTCCAGTAGCATGAGACACATGGAATACTGTATGCATCTAGGCTAAATACTCCGATCAACGATACCCCATCGATCGAAGTATGTTATTTATCCACATACCATTACAAGATGGTTACCACCTATCATACGGCGTTTTAACTTTAATTTCCTTTTTCAAGATGCTTAGTGGCTTCATATAGCATATTACATAAACCTCATCTTAGATTGTTACCACTAGAAAGCATCAACAATCATCACAAGCAGTCGGTACCAATAACAACAATAGCATATCTAGTGTAATTCTACAAATAAAATCTGAGGGTGGCCTATACGTAGCCTTACCCTCTACGATGTAAAGGTAGAGATACAGCTTCTGATAGACATTACAAGCAGTGGTACAACAATTAAACTGTCAGTACATTCATGAAGAGTAAAGGTCCTTAATTAGACGTACAAAACCACACCTATATACAGATTAAGAAGAAGTACATGCTCAAAAAGTTCAAGCTTATGTAGTTGAGCAGTTCTTTTTATGCATCGCAGCTCAAACTGTCGATGAATCAAGACTCGATATTTATTGAAAGCAGGGGAAAAAGATAAGTTACAAAAAGCTCTAACATAAGCTCACATAACTTCTTCCATAGCAGCTGTGGCAGCTTCAGGATGGTAATGAAGTATTTCCGTCCACATCATGTCCCTTATCGTCTCTTCTCCCAAGTCCTCGTCTATGTCAAGATTGATAGGAACCTGCGCTGGGGGATCAGTGTTCGGATCATACAAAGGAGACATGTATGGGTGTTGAAGTGCTTCCATAACACTAATTCTTTTGGAAGGGTCAAACACAAGCATCCTCTGCAGGAGATCAATCGCCAATGGATGAGCTTGGGGATAGAGGCGGGAAAATGGTGTTCCAGGAGAGTATGGAAGTGATTTGATGTACTTCCTCGCCTTTGGATTGTCGATAAATTCTAAATCTTCTTCCCTTTGGCTACCAAGGATGTTGATAATCAATTTCAGTTGGTTAAGGCATTCCGTACCTGGAAAGACAGGTTTCCTCCCTAAGAGCTCCGCAAAAATGCAACCAACAGACCATACATCAATGGATGTCCCGTAGTTGTCACAACAAAGGAGAAGTTCCGGCGCCCTGTACCAGCGTGTAACAACATATTCAGTCATAAACTGGTCCTTGCCACTGCTTGTACGTGCAAGCCCGAAATCACATATTTTCAGATCACAGTTAGCGTTGATGAGCAGGTTCCCGGGCTTCAAGTCACGATGAAGAATATTCGCTGAATGGAGATACTTTAGACCTCGAAGCAACTGCACACAAATCAGATCGGCTTCAGCAGTGAAAACAGTTAAATCAGCAAGTCTGTACAGTATGCATGCAAATTAGATATCTCACTTCTGTTTAGTTTTATTATCTTTTTAGCTCCTTTTTTCAGTTCTTAGAAGTAGCAGTTTGAGCATTCCTCCTTTACGTGATTTTTAAAGAAAAAGGAAAGCATCCTTAGTCTAGAAATCACCATCAGATGACGATGTCCATTACACAGTATGTTTAGGCGTCATCAGATAATGACGTCCATTACATGACATTTTAGGCGTGCGGGGACAAAATATGAAGGGTAAAGCCATTTCCCATAAAGATGTGTCACACTTCTGGATAACTAGCAAAATTCTATTCTATAAACAGAAACCAAATTAGACACGGGAAAACCATAACCAACTAAACCGAGGTCCCAAGCTTGTTAATGGTGGATTTTGGAAAAGGGGCAAAGACAGCATTCTAGAAAATGGATTAGACTAATTTGCACGAGTTGATGGATCAACCAACAAGGAAATCATGATCAATGTAGGAGTATGTTTCTTGGACTCTTCAAAGATGCCAACAGGTGCATGTCGGATCCTCCAAAGTAATGCATTTTGGAGGATCCGACACAGTTGGGGCAGCATTATTGAAGAGTCCAAGCAACATAAGGACGTGTCTTGACTTCTTGAAGGTGTGGAGGAGGAAAAACTCCTAAAGTGAAGCTGCACAACACTTCAGCACAGTCTTGTCTTGAAGAGAGAAACTGGGAAACACGGATAATATGCCGATTTTAAAGTGGTGGCTTAATTTTGACCTGGATGAGGATATGAGCATCTGAAAAACTAGCACAAGCTGAAAATAAGAGCTCATCAAGATAACAACTTTACGAATTCTTAAATTGATGGCCAACTATAATAATTTCATTTCATTTAGAAAGAAAATGGAAATATTAGGATAACTGAAAAAACAGAGAGATACTATAGGCTGAATTGATTCAAGTAGTAAGTTCATGCTGTCACACAGATTTCAAACATATTTTAACCCAAAGCAAGAAAAGGAAAAGGTATGTCTGCATATAGGTTCATAGTTCCACGATGTTCTTCACAGAGACATGTTATTAAGGAACTAATTCTTTCCAGTATTGAAAAAAGATGCTGCAAGATGCGTATCACTTCAGATAAGATGTAGATTCGAATTTTCCTTTATTCTTTTTACCATCCACAAGACCACAACAAGTGAAATAATCTTCCAGGCATATACAATGAGAAAGACAACTAAATTCCCAAAACAAAATGTGCATCAATATACTTTTATAAGAATTAAGCTGTACAATGGATTGGTTTACATAAGAATGGAAAAAGTGATTTCCAAATATACAACTTCTAGACTTCATTAAAAATAAAATATACGTCTTTTAGTGAACCTAACATCAAGATTCAAAGTGCAAGTTGTACCATAATACTTAGCTTGCTGTCCGATGGAGAGAGTAGGTATTTTGAGGAAGGAAAGGATGACATGCAGGGGGTAGAAACTATAAAGGAGTAGAACGTAAGTATCAAAGAGTTTGATGGGCTTGTAGAGAGCAGAAAACATGTCATAACCTCCTGTTTTAGAAGATAGGAATAATCTGATACACAACCACTAGTTACATATCAAGGCTCATGTTGATATAAGTAGTGTCTGAATGCAGCCATTTATCAAATTCAACAAAGATATTGAGAAGTTCTCATATGACGAAGACAATTTAGTGCATGCTATAGTATTTCGTTTTATATTATTAAAAATATTCATTAGTGACATAACCAACCATAGCATCCAGGTTCAGCACCAGTTCTCAAAACAATCTCATCCAAATGGCAAGGGTTCGATCCAGAATGATTTTTGATTTATCTAACAATAATATGACATAGTCAACCCAACTAATCTGGGCAAATGTCTAGTTCTTGTTACATTATTATTCTTTAATAAGAGACGAGAAGTGCTAGTTTAGCAACTAGAGCCAACTTTATGTATTGAAGTAGACTCATAACTCACAGCAGCTATATATGTGTGATCACAAACATGATTCCGCTTCCTACTACTTCCTATCGAAGGATGATTTGATATTGCCTATTCCACCAAAGTAGAGACTAAATGAGACCGGAACCTGTATAAAGCATTATCTCTTGCACTAACTGCAGATATCTGCTTAAATTTCAGTAATAATGCAAAACCTTCCAAGAAAAAAGTTATAAAGCCTGCTCACGCAATATCAAGATTAAACTTGAGAACCATGTTCTATGCATAAGTTTAATCAGATCGTTTCATAATCTGCAAAAAAAGGTACTCTCCAGGCTAAATTTTTACTAACGCTGTTATACTGAATATAAAGCATGGTATCAACTATCAAGTGTTTCAATTTGTCGTTCTGAATATTGAAAAGACCAAGTCAAAAAAGGGATGGTAGAATGATGATACATGGGTCATACTTCATTCTTGTTCAAACTTTATCCCCCTTCAGCTGGCAATTATTGCTATATATCATTCTATGGTTGAATGAATTGAGGAAGTTAGCCTACTTTGTGTTATTTCGGTATTTTTCACTTTATCACTTGACAAAGTTTCATAAATATATAGTAAACAGGAAGGAGAATAGTACAGAATCATTTTTCACAGCAGCTCCACTGTTGATTGAAAACAGTAGGAAATGAGCATACTTCGTAAATACATAGATGCTATGTAAATCTTGAGCTTCTACTGTGCTTGAACATGGACATTGAAACAACAAGTCATGTAATTTTTTAAATCATTTTGGTAAGGAGCACAAAGAACATGTAATGTACATAGATGCCTATATATGGACCTAGACAACAACCAGCTTACTTAAAAACAAGATAGATGCACCTTTACAGATGTTGAAAACAACTTAAAAACTAGGATGACCACAATCTAACAAAACATACACCTTACTAGCAATGGATGGAAGTTATCTTTCCCCTTCTTCAGTAGACAGCCTTCAAAGAATCAAAATTTTATTTAAGACAAAATGCGCATCACTAATTTACTATGATATTGACATTGGATTTCCAAGCAGAGAAGATAGCGCCTCCATGATTGTCATTTACATGGACAACATTCACTGACCAAATGATTTAGAACATAAAAATGCACAATATTCACATAAAAACAGGAAAGATGTTGGCGCTCTCTTCTACTAATCTGAAAGGCCACTTGGTAATTTATGCAACTGATTAGATGGTAGAGCTATTAAGTACAGAAGATCATAAAAGATAAACAAAGGAAAGAAGATCAGGAGGCAGCCAAATAGCATCCATTGAGTGGATTTGGCTCGCATCACTAAAAAATATTATTTCCAAGGGACACATGCTACCTCCCACCAGCACCTGAAAAAATCACCTAGTGTTTTTGTCTCTGCTTAGATTTGAACCTAAGACCTCATGGTTCTTCTCGCACTTCATTGACCACTAGGCCATACCCTTGGATGCACAGCAGTAACCATATTACTATACTCCTACTAAAACCACCGCCTTCCTTGGATGACTGAAGCGTAAAATGTATCACTATTGTGCAAGTCAGAACACAAAAGTCAAGGTCTATGAATTGTACCCTCGTTATGGTATAACTCACTATAATTGTAGGACGAAGACAATCACGTTGATGATCGATGAAAGAATATTCCCTTCAAGCATAGAGGTCAGAACAGGAATTTATGTTTAAGAGAGAAGAGAGTAGTCAAATTTAGTTTTCTTTTTTTTTAAAAAAAAAAACAGAACCAAAGAGACAACTGCATAATGGAGCTGCTAACTATCATACAATTGTTTGTGAGCATAGATAGCGCTCTCCATCGGAAGTACCTGGAATAGGAAATACTGGCAATGATCATTCGTGAGTGTTTGAGAGGATTTGACTATTTGATGTAAATCTGTATCCATTAGTTCATATACCAGATAAACATCTTTGAAACTTCGCCTGTGGATTGGCATCATAACATCTTTCAGAGCAATCACATTTTCATGTCTAAGATGGCGAAGGAGCTTTAGTTCACGCAATGTCCTGAGAGCATCAACACGATTCTCAAAAGCATTGTTTATTTTCTTGATTGCAACCTTCTCATTGGATTCCCTGTTAACAGAAGAACAAACAATTCCATATGCCCCTCGCCCAATAGGCTTAATAGGTACATATTTAGTATCAATTTCAAAAAGGGATTGCCACATAGAATAGTAATGCTTCCCTGGGGACCTTATCCCATTTGGTGGCTCAACTGGAGTTGCCATATTCCTGAAATTATGCCATAGTAAGTTAGGAAACTATTTTACGCATAATCTTTTAGGAAATAAATGATATACAGTATTCTGTTACAAAAATATTAATCACTTATAAACTCCAAAAAAAAATGCGCATACAACCTGATAACAAAAATTTGCGAGCAAACTGAAGTTCTAGATAAACAATCCAACTCAAACGAACTAAATTTTACTGGTTGGTCGAAAACTTTGCACCGCAACCTCCCTAATTCTGAAGCCTACCATGCTTCACAAGCCCGACTTTGCTCACAATAGTTTGAAATGCGCCTAAGCACTACACATCATCTATATGCTTATTCAAATGAGCAATTGTGTTTGAACTGGAATATACAATTTGCAAATAACAATCCTTAAAATCATTCCCCACTAATAGATTTCCCTGATAGCAGAGCACAACCTATTGCAGACCTAAACTAATAAAACTGTCTCCTCTTTAACAACTTTAGCTTGTAGATAAGGTAGTTCAATCAATTCAATACCAGCAAAATCGTTAAAAGTTCTTTCCTCAAAGACACCTTATTGATTAATGTCACACTTCAACACTTCCATTAACTCAAGGAATAATTTCCAATTCCAACAACATTTTTTCTGAAGTAGTTCTGTTTCTGCTGAATCAAATTGGACCATTTTGAGCCGAGGGTCTATCGAAAATAACCTCTCTATATCTCCCAAGGTAGGATTAAGGTCTGCACACACTACTCCCCCTTCACCCAAGGTATGTTATTGTAATCAAAGTGGATCAATTATGACAGAGATAGAAGCTTTCTACATAAAGATAAACAAGAAAGTAAATGTTGCTGACCATATCAAATTCTCTATATCAAGTAAACTAAATAAAGTACACTCAAAAGAACAAAGAAAGCTTTATATAGCAAATAATTGAAAATTCATGATGCATAATTTCACTGATCTCACAAAACAAAAATGGAAACAAAGAAACTATATATATAAAAAAAAAAACTCACCTTTAAATTTATACTCTGCTTATACCCAAACTCACTCTTCACTGCAAAAAGCTCATCTTCAACAACCCCATCTCATAAAAATCCAAACATTTTACAAAATTTCTACCCAATTCAGCTTCAGAAACTAAATAGAACCCCTTTTCAAGAAAACCCCATCTCATCAAAATCCAAACTTTTTAGGAAATCCCTGTTCACTTCAGCTTCAGCTTTACAAATAAAACCCCATTTACATTCAAGTCGGGTCGAGCAAAACAAGTACTCTGGCTGAAAATAAACCCTAAAAAGGTCACCTAGAAAGTAGATTCGTTCTGAAAATACCTAAACAACAATCAGATCGAGAAAGATCCAGATTAATTAATCTCACATTTCTTTGTTTTCCTCATAAATTTCAGGGAAAATTGATGATAACATATTATAAATATCTGTGTCAACCCAAAAAAAAAAAAGATTTTTGGTATATTCTATTTCTCTCTCACACACACACTAACTGTTGATCCGTTATCTTGTCGTGATCAGAGTGTAAATTGTCTCATACAGAGTGATGAAGTAAACTATACTTTAAAAATAGCATATAATTTCAGATTATTAGTTTTTGTATTTTTAAGAGATACTTTATAAACATGCTTCCAAAGATAAGCGACAAATTTAGAATTTATTTTTGTTAATAAAAATAGTGAATCATGTGAAAAGTAAGTGGCCAACTCCGTTTATAAATGAATTAATTTTGTTAAAATGGAGTGGAAGTGCTCTATTTTTAAAAAAAAATTGAAGAACTATATTATATATACTTGTTGAAATAAAAAAGACAGGTCTTCCTTAATAAAAGGCAAAATAAGTTGGAAATAAGAGAAAATAAGATAAATATATTTTTGTTTAGAACCCTCAATTTTGAATGATAGTATATACATGGTAACAAAAGTAGCATTTTAATCTTCATAATCATATATTAAACTTAAAAGAATAAAACAGATATGAGTAATTTTGATCATGGAATTAAGATCAAATCATTTATATCCCTCACTCTAAGCTAGGATTTTGATCATAGATTTAAGATTAGATTTTAAAAAATTTATATTCAATTATTTATTTGGCTCTGAAATTTGATTAGACTTCCACTCAAAAAAAACTTTCAAGTAAACATACACGTTCAAATAAAATTTCAAAAATCTCAAAAATTTAAATTTTAAGTTTCAACTTTAAAATTTATGATCAAACATGAGCTAATGAAATAGTTCGACACTCTTCTTGTCTATTTGAAGTGGCCCATTTCGTACCCGAGAAGCCTATGTATGAACAAGGATTGATTTTACTTCCCCATCTAGCTAGTTATTTTGGGCTTTTGAGGCCCTATAAAGTGTCAACAAGGCCCATATGCGTTAGTAAAGCAAGCCCACTAGTCAATTTACAAATGGGCTTTAAACTCATAAAGTGTGTCAAATTCTATCATTTGGATTTCCTCAGTTGGCCATAGAGTAGGTATCACACTCCTGTCAAACATAACACAATTGTTATCACCCTATAGAAAATTTATTCATAAAATAAACCGTATCGTTATTCGGGTTGCGTAAACTAAAGTCTCGATATAAATCAAGAAGAAAAATAAGAAAAAAGCTATTAATAAGGTGTTAGCTGCTCTTAATGGTGTCAGTTTTTTTGGTTGAAAACCGTGAGACTTGACTCAAAACAGACAATATCATATCACGTCAAGAGTGTAATATATACCATTATATATTACTAAAATTTGAAGTTCAAAATGGGCCTAGGCAGGCTAATGAGTTCTAGTTGAGCCCTCACCCAAAGCCCAATTATATGGGCCTTAAACCTTGGATTAATGGGTTATATAGCTTGGACTTTGGCACTAGTTAGCACTTAGCACTAGGACTAGGAATTAGCATATAAAATTTTGTATATTTGTTGATATATCATAAAGGGATATTAATTGATTTGGTGCTATATACTTTTTTAAGCTATAGTATGAATTTTAATATAGTTGAAGAGACATATTGATCCTCTCTTTATAGTTCAGAATATTTTGGAGAAAGATGAGTGAACCAATTCAGAATATATCAAATTCTTAATGGAAGTTTAGTCAAAATCATATCTTATTCCAATATTCCCAAGCTTTGAACTTAGAAAAAAGAGGTTATTCTTTTTGTTATTATTAATATTATTATTTTTTACCTCTAAAGTAAAAATTAAAATAAAAAGGGTTATTTTCTTTTCAAAAAAGTAGTAGCAAGTTGGAAAATTGGACCATTTCTTTTGAGCTCATATACTGGCATATTCAACAGTAGTACCTTATTTTTGTCATCATTTTCTGTTTTTCGTGGGCCTTGTGGCTGCTATTATCTTACATCCCGTTTTCTGTTTCAATTTATGTAACATATTTTTTATTTTAGTTCGTTTCAGAAAAAATATATTATGTTCTTTATATTGAAAAGAATTTGACTTTAAAATTTATTTTTTATTGTTAATGAATCAATTCGTTGCCGCACAAATGTCTAAGACTAGTAATTTAGTACGAGTATATATTTCTAAAAGTTGTTTTTGTTTTGAGTTAAATTGTTGCCACATAAATTAAAACAAAAGAAGTCACTACTAATGTTTCTGTTCAAGCTAGTTATATTGATATTTTGATTGAAGTAATGAGAAATGAAAAAATAAGAAAAAAATTAGGAAATTTCTCACTATTTCAAGGACAATTTGATTTTCACTATGCGTTTTCAATTGGTTCAATAAAAAATGAGTGAAAAAAGCATTTATCATAACATAGAAAAACTTTTATTTTTAATAGTGAATAACTGTATATTTAATGTATTAATTAATTTGGACACTGGTTATAGGGAGCTCTTGATTATATAGTAATTATATACTGAATATACATGGGTAACATACTAGAAAAATTTTGTATACGAATAAAATAAAAAATGAATGTAGATATTTTGTGTTGTGAGTTATTGAATTGAATATGACGTGAAAATTTATTTTTTTAAAAATATTTTTTTATATGTAAGACCCAAACTCAAAATCTCTGATTAAAAAAATTGTGATCCTATTCGATGCACCACATCTTTTTGTGATATTAATCATTGTGGTCAAGAACAATATGTTATAATTAAGGAGTATTTCTTTTTTTTTTTCCTTTCATGAATGCACTACTTTGGTATTATCTAATGTAGTCAAACATATTGAAATTATAATGTCTTTTCATATAGTTTCTAGTTCCTTCTTGCATCTTATACCACCAAAAAAAAAAGGATTTTTTTTTCTGAATAAAACAGAAATTAAATATTAAATCAGGTGAGGTCAATATCATTAAAGATTTGTGCCTATGTTTTCCCTCTGGAGATTTTCTTCTTTGTTCTTATTTGGAATTAACTTGTCACGTATTTATTTTTTAAAGTGGATATTAATATAACAATGATATCATAGACACCAGGACTAAAAATTGTATGTGTTATTTCAAAATTCTAAAACTCATAAATTTTAAATTTTAAATATGTCTATGCGATAACAAATCATAAAAAAAATGTAGTGGGAAAACTTTTTGGAGAGAGAGAGATTAAATAAATTTGTGTAAGCTTAGCCAACAGATAATATTGACTATTGAACTAGGATAAAATTCCTTTTGCCACTTCATGTAATTTAAAAAATAAAAAGATACTTTATTTTAAATTTGACAAAAATAAGGAAGAAAAAAGGACCGAAAGGGGAAGACCTAATAAATAATTAATCGAACACAACATGAACTCATCATGAAAATGTGTTCGTCGTATTAATCAGGCTAAAATTCAACTAATCTGAATTTATATCGAAAAATTTTATTTAGAGATAGAAATAATTTTATATTCAGAATTGAAACTTTAAATCTTTGATTAAAAAGAAAAAAATATTTATTATCCTATAATTTTTTTCGATAGTAATTTTGACTAATAGCATGCTACAATATAATATTTTTTAATTAAAGTATAACATATATGTATAACTTGTGGTTTACACATTAGATTTGCACTCCATCAGCAAAGTCACTAGCTAGCCATCATATATGTAGAAACCTAGATTGCTCACTCATTACATAATTCAACTATGGATAAATATATATGACTCATAAATCATATACATAACAATTAGGACATATATAGCCACAAATTTTTATATTTAATTATTATGTGCAATATTCTAAGTTGGTATAATTTGAATTTACAAGTACCTACTTCTTAGTGGATTATGTTGAGTTTAAATATACTCTATATTTGACATGGCTCACTAAGCAAATCTCTATTTTTAGGTCACCATTTAGATTATTTTTTTTTCCAAAAAAAAAAGTGCAAATATAGCCCTTGCAATCACCCTTTGTGATAATGTCAAATTTGAATCTAATATTTATTCGTATAATTACTCAACTTTACAAATAATATATTAAAGTAATATCTTCTTGTAATGAACGTTTACGAATAACTTGTAAACTTTTAAATTATTATCTAACGCCTTCTCATTTAGATATTCAATTTACTCAAAATATATATATATTTAAACTAAAATCTAAAAAGGTCTATAAGTTAAAACATAAATAGGAACTTTACCAAACATATCTCAAAAAAGGGACAAACCATGAAAAATATTGTATATAAGTTTTTTTTTTTTTTTAACCTTATGTGATGAAGATAGAAAAGGTGTGGTGGGGGTGGGGGATATGGGAAGCACATGTAAATTCCATAAAAGTATGCAAACAATAGTAAAAAATTTCAAAAGGGTTCAACTCACATAGCAAGACTAATGAGAGCTTCATTTATTTTTTCTTTATGTTGTAGTCTTACTCTTGGGGAATCTCTTATATATACTCCCCTCTCTTTTACGACAAAAATGTTATTAGTGGCATTTAATTTTTAATTACCGCTAAATATATATTTTTAGTGACAATTGTCACTCTTTGTATAAGTCTCTAAAGTCTTTAACAATATAAAACTTTAACTAGCATTAATTAAATGTCATTGAATCCAGTGTCGCTATATTCTTTAGGGACATTTATAAAGAATATTAAGAAAGCTAAAATATATTTTTAGTAAAAATTAAGCTATTACTGTTAATTAATTGCCGCTAAAAATTATTTTTTACGTAGTGCCACCCTCTAAACCACCCAAACCCCAACAACCATATCCAACCATAGATCTTTAACTATAGTTCCATTTTATAAAGCTCTATATATCCTTTACTTCTTCTCCAAAAACCTTAGTCATTCCAATTAGAACTATTTCTCCATATACTTTTTTTTTTAAAAAAAACATGTTAGGCTCAATAGATCTACCAGATTGTGTTTATTCAAAAGAGCCTACTTTCATAAGTCCAATTAGTCCAACACCAAATCACACCCTTTATTTATCAAATCTTGATGATCAAATGTTCCTTAGATTTTCAATTAAGTATCTTTATATTTTTACTAAGTCCATAAATTTGGAAAAACTTAAATATTCACTATCAAGAGTTTTAGTGGATTATTATCCTTTAGCAGGGAGATTATTAAAATGTCCACAAAATAATCATAAACTTCAAGTGGATTGTAATGGAAAAGGTGCTATTTTTGCTGAAGCATTTTTGGATTTAAGTGCTGATGAACTTCTTGTTGTTTCTAATAAACCTGATAAATCTTGGAGAAAATTATTATATAAAGATGAAGCTCAAAGTTTCTTGGATATTCCTCCTCTAGTTGTGCAGGTAAGTTTCTGAGTTTAAGTTCTATACGTTGATAATCATATTACCTAACAAAAAAAATGAAATATAATATTTATACATTAAAAATAATATAGAGTACAAATATTATTAATATCACTCTTCTTTCTTTCCTTACGAGCATGAAGTACACTATCAACATACTTGCGTGATTCTACTCTGAATTTTTGCACTATATCTATGTTTATAAATTAGTAGATTTTTTTTTTCATTTAGTTTTTGAAATATCTCGATACAGTTACTTGATTCAACTTAGCTAGTTAGAGTTTTCACGTTTTTAATTACAACAAGTGAACATTACTTAAAGATGTAACATTAAGAATATGGCTAAAGGTTAAATTTGTATTTCAATATGACTTTCTTGTGAGTGATGTTCCCAAGACAACATGTATGGTTCCCTTTTCACCATCATCTCACATTTTCTTCTAATCTTACCCATTAACACTAATATAAAGGTTTACATGCTTTAATTTGATTTGATAATTAACTTTGGTCAAGTTCTTTGTATATTCAAATAGTATTAACTAGGAAAAACAGTGAAACATATATACCCCATTATGCGCTTAAATTACTAATATATTTTTATGCTCACTTTAATAAGTGTATCTAAATTAATATTTCGAATGATAGTATCGAATGACAAACATAACATGTGAAGACACGTCAAAATTGAAAGTAAGATTTTAAATACATGTTCTGAATTTTAAAAAGATTTAAATAAATTAAATTTTCAACACATATAAAATTTGACTAAAAACTACTATATTTTATCGAATTCATACTAAAACCTTACTTTTCAAAGATGATTAGCTATATATATAACGTTTAACAATTGATTCGTGTTAGGGTTCATGTGTGAAGTAACGATATAATTACCTTTGTATTTTGAGTAGCATTGCTAGTAGAAGCAAAGAGGGAACACACAAATCTTTATTATCGAAAAATTATATTGTATTATAAATCTAAACTATATTGAAAAATTATATTTTAATGAATAATTCTTTAAATGCACCATGGAAAATGACTTAAAGTCATGACCCTACTCCCTCATTCAATGGCTTTCTCCCTTTTGTTTCTTTTACTTTATTTTATTTGTTTTTTTTTAATTTTATTTTAGCTTAATATTTTTATGTTGAAATGACAAAAATACCCCTTCGTAACCACATTTGTTTCCCGTTACAGGTAACAAATCTCCGTTGTGGGGGCATGATCCTCTGCACCGCAATCAACCATTGTCTCTGTGACGGCATCGGGACCGCTCAATTTTTACATGCATGGGCCCACTATACCGTGGACCCCACAGTCAGTTTATCAATCAAACCGTTCCACTCTCGCGACGTGTTAAAACCCCATGATCCGACACAAATAACCTCTATACATCCTGCATTTACGAAAATACCCCTTGATGATCAAAATCCCCAATTTGACCTCAACCTTCACCAATATTTACAATCACAACCTGTTACCCCTACTTCTATTACCTTTTCAGAGTCCCAAATTCTACACTTGAAAAGACAATGTTCTCCCTCGGTAAAATCCACGAGCTTCGAAGTCCTAGCATCTCACACGTGGCGGTGTTGGGTAAAATCATTGGATTTACCGTCTTCTGTTAACGTGAAATTATTATTTTCCGTTAACATTAGGAAGACGGTAAAACCAGAATTACCACAAGGGTATTATGGGAATGGATTTGTGCTAGGGTGCGCCGAGGCACCAGTTAAGCAAGTGGTGAATGGTAACTTACAAGACACGGTAAAATTAGTGCAACATGCTAAGTCTGAATTAACGAACGATACGGTAAAATCAATCGTCGATTTATTAGAGGATAAAACTGTAAAAACGGATTTATCGACTAGTTTGGTAATTTCACAGTGGTCAAGATTGAGCTTAGAAGAGGTAAATTTTGGAGAAGGTAAACCAATTCAAATGGGTCCATTAACAAGTGATATTTACTGCTTGTTTTTACCGTCATTGGGTGAAATTGATGGAATTAGAGTATTGGTTTCTGTGCCAGAAAATGTTGTGAAGAAATTTGAATATTATATGAAGGAACTTTGGGAGGTAAATGATGTTAATGGAGATATTATCAAAGGACATCTTCAATATGAAAATCAAAAAATGATTTCTGCTTGAATTTAATTATTTAGGAAAAGAAGTATATTTTAGTTTCTAATTTTGATTTTCCTTTTTTTGTTTTGTTTTTTTGTATGTGTTTTCATGTAATGTGTATTACAAGAAATTGTGAATGCAATAATATTTTAAATTTTTTTCAAATTTAATTGGTCAAAATATTTCGCCAATACTTTTATGTATTAGAGAAAATTTGACTTTTCTAATAAAAATAAGTTTTATAAATGATATTTTAAGTTTATTATTTTATCTTTATTCGCCCAACAACCTGAAACTCCGCTATCAAACTCTCATCTAGGGTGTGCGTCTGTTGGTTCAGTTCGATTTTATATATTATCGGTTTAGTTTATTGATTTTTATTTTTAAATATACTAACCCAATAACAAATCAATACGATATTTTTTATCGACTTTCGGTTTATCGTTTTTATTATTATTATCGGTTCGATTTACCCAATAAGAAAATGTCCATAAAATATTATATGTCTTCTCACTTTTCTAAATGTTTTGATATAGTGAAACAAAAAATATAATGAGAAATTGCATCAATAAGAGAAAATATAGTACGAAGGCTATATTACATGTTGCAATTAAAATATAGTATGAAATTTTTTATGTTAATCATAAATTACGGACCTTTACAAACTTGCAAAAGCTACAACCTACAATTACAAACTAAACTAAAATAAATAGTCCAATAGACTAAAACTAAAACTAAACTAAAATGAAATAGCTACATTGTGAACCCATTACTTTAATCTTTAGGTTTTGAGTATACAGTAAAAACTAGTAAAACAACCTAGTGTGAAGTTGGTAAAGTACTAATAATTTGATATAGTTATAGTGTCTATTATACATTAAATTATTAATATTTAATAATTATGAAAGGTAAAATAATAAATTATTATCGTCTTATTGAGTTATCGATTTACCTAATAATAAAAATCGTTATCGAACTAATAACCCAATAAATTTTTTTATAAACCCATTAAAAACCAATTACACAATAATATTTTTTTCGTTCGATTTATTGGTCAATTCAATTTTTGCTCACCGCTACTCTCATCCACCCCTAGTAATATTTTGCTAAATTAATTATATATTTTTTTGGATAGTATTTTTTTAATTTACTTACTCATACCAAAAACTTAGTGTGAATTATGCGAGGCATAGATGAGGGTCATTTGTGACCTATTAAACTTTCGATGATGCTATTTCTTTCTTGATTATTTTATATATATAGTACTAACATATATTTCCTTGTGGAATGGAACAAGGTATATAAGATCGTTTAGGAAACAAGGTATATTTTGTAACTTTATAAATAAGTTATCCAAGAAAACAATACTTAAAAGATCGAAAATATATCTAAAGTTTTTATTAATTTCATAAATAAATTATAAGTTTGGTTATACGAGTTTTCTATTTGAATTAGAAAAGTGATCAACTGACAATTAAAATGTATTTTAAAAAAAATTTATGATACTTTACGTAAAAAAGCATACACCTGATAGATCAATAAAAAAGTTTTAAAAATTGAAATATTTTAGATATATTTTTATGGGAAAAGGCTCAAATATGTCATCGAACTTTCAGAAATGACTCATTTATGCCATCAGTTAAAAGTTTGACTCATTTATGCCATTACCGTTAAAGAAAAGGCTCATTCATGCCATTATTTTTAATGATGATTTTATAAAACCATTTTTGACACGTGACCAATTATAATTCGGCAAAGTCATCAATTGTTTTAATAAAAAAAATCATAATTCTAAAAAAAATTGAATTGATTTTTTTTATTTTCTTATTTAAAAAATGCGAAAATGCACAAGTACCCCCTCAAGCTATGCCCGAAATCTCACAGACACACTTTAACTTTACTAAGGTCCTATTACCCCCTGAACTTATTTTATAAGTAATTTTCTATCCTTTTCGGCTTACGCGGTACTAACTTGAAAAAAAAAGAGTCAACTAGCATTGCCCCACAAGATAGTGCCAGTAGGCTGAAAAAGGGTAAAAAATTATTAATAAAATAAGTTTAGGGTGGTAACAGGACCTTAGTATAGTATAAGTGTCTATTTGAGATTTCGGGCATAGATTGAGGGGTACTTGTGCATTATCTCTTTAAAAATAGACGACTTGGTCAATTATAGTTTGGCCACGTCATCAATTTTTTAAATAAATAAATTAAAATTCTGAATAAAAATTGAATTAATTTTTTTTAGAATAATGATTTTTTTATTTAAAAAATTGATCATGTGACTGAATTATAATTGGTCACGTGTCAAAAATGAATTTACAAAATCTGCCATATTCTTTAATAATGACATAAAAGAATCAAACTTTTAAGTGATAGCTTAAATGAAAGCTTAAAATTCAATAACATATTCGAGCATTTTCCCTATTTTTATGTAAAGGGAAAACCTTAGAGACACAAAGCTCCGCTAGACAGGGCGTATATTTTTCCAGTTAGTGTGTAACAAGATTCTTGTTTTACGCATAAAAGGTGAAAACAATTTGTCCTACATAGTCAATTATTTTGGAAATGATATTTTTTTCCCTTACTTTTTGCTCTATTATTTTAGTACTACTACAATTTTATGTAAATTTTTTGCTCTATTATTTTAGTACTACAATTTTATGTTATTTTGCTCTATTATTTTATTACTATTTTTTGCATAAAAGTGGTTCTTATATGGACATGGCCTATCAATTTACAAACACGAAATAAAAGATGTGTCCTTATTGATAGAACATTTGAAGTAATGTGTGCAGTGTTTGGACAATATAATTGAGTAAATAAAACGTGTATTCTTATCTACAGTTTAAAATTTTAAAAGTAAAATAATTATGTATTTTAATTTGATGTCAGAGTAAAAAAAAAGTTCTCAATTTGAATGTTACCTTCACTCATATTAATAGAATATAATTAACTTAAATTCACGTAAAGAATAGAAAGAGCATATTGAGAATATAATCAAATAAATAAGAGCATTTTTTCTAACAACTTGAGTTTTTATAAAGAACGTGTTAAGAATATAATTATTAAGAGTACTTTTGATTATTATTTTTTTCGATTTAAATTCTTAATTTATTATAGAACATTTAGTACTATGACTTATCACTAACGTGTGAATACTCGAAGATATATTAATATAATAGTCCTATTCATTATCATTATCATTAATTTTAAAGTAGCTTGTAAATATAATGCATCTCTGCCATTTAAAAAAAATTGAGGGAATTAATTGGAAAATAATTAAGATGCACCACTTATACAAGTTGCCTTTCTTTTATTATAATTAATGTTTCAAATTTATCTTTTCAAATCTTAACTATGTCAATGGCATGAATGGAAAAGAATTGAGTGGCAAGCTGAATCATTATATTTGGTCAATGATCAATTGTTCATAAAAAGATTATTGAGTTTTAATTAATTATATATAGTTCCAATTATACTCTTATATAACAATAATTAAATAAGCATGATTACTTTGTTGTTGAGTGCTATTATATCATATTCAACAATTACATAAATGATAAGTATAAATATTATGAATATAAAAGTAAGCTTCCAAAATTGACAACTATGCACCTTGAAAGATATAAATTCCTATACCTGTTTTTTCTTTTAATTTTAAAATTTTAACAATAATTTAATTATGTAATATTAAGTATACCTAATCTCCATATAAATGAAGTATATACTAAAAGAAAAAGGATACAATAACTTCCCAACAAAATTATCATCATCAACACCAAATTTAATGTAATTTCATAAGTGAAGTTTGAAAAACGTTGTTCATACCATGAAATAAAATAAAAATATTGTTTCTTAAAGATTCTCGACTAAAAAAAAATAAAAATGCACGACTCAAAGCAAAATGAAAAAAAAAATTGCAGCAGCAAGCCTATATGATCATACATAATTTTATTGTATACATTTATTATATATTTGATTGTACAACCAACTACATAACTATATTTACAAACTATAGTGGATTCAATTGATTAGAAATATCATGATCCCTTGACCCTTAATAATGAATGATTTGGAAAATTAGACGCTTGTAATGTCATTGATTGGTTAAAAGAAAATTAGCCAAAATCTTAACCCATTGAATAAACCAATCAACTTAATCATAGTTTTAATCCTCAAAATATTTCAAGATGTTTCACCCAAATTATGCAAAACGAACAAATTATCTTGTCCAAAAAGATATGCTTTTATGTTCAAGATGTCAAAAGAATCAATGCTCTTTTATAATTGGCTAATCAAAGATAAAATTCCTTCTAATCTTTTTGCTTAGTTAATTAAGGGAAAACCAATTAGATTTGAGTTAAAAAGTCAATGGCATGATGAGAAAAAGTAGAAAACAATGATGCATGGGAGTCTAGTGTTTCAATAGTGGGTGGGAAGTTATTTTAAAAGGAATATTATGCTAGTACAATTGTGAGATATATATATAAAAGAAAAATGTCACAATGAATTATACTATATAGTTTTAAAATGCATTATAATGAGCATGATGTATATTATACTATATAATATAATAGAATATAATATCATATCTACTAGGCCACGAGTCCACAACTAGACTTACTTTTTAGATCCACATGAAAGATACTCATAAATTATACATTTGTCAAAATCTAGGATTCCAAAACGTATGGCTTATTGTGCTGACATTCACGCATGCTCTCATTTTTTTTAGTGTGATTTGACATTCCTTGCATTTCAATTTTATCGACAGAAGATAGCAGATACTCGATTGAATAATTAAAATATATTACATAAATTTTTTAAATTATATATCACTGAGTTTAGAATTTATATTATAGTAATCATTTTTACCTTTTACTTTGAGATTGGGAAAACTAACTCTGGTCCTAACCTTTCTATCTTTGGTACTCATACATATTTGATTGGTAGACAAAGTATCGCTATAAAATTCAAATTTCCAAGCACATGAATGAGAATTGTTTTCTTCGATATCGATGTTTCGATCATCTTATATGTATTTCAATGAAATTATAATCTTAACATTCAATGAGTAAAAGTGAAAGGGTTATATTAAAAAAAAAGAGAAAATGTAGAAGTTGCTTGAGAAACTTATTAAGATCTAAGAAGAATTATTGTTTTTTCTTTTTTTTGACAAATCTTGTAAAACAAATGAATACTCTATCATTTTGTCTTTGAAGTAACCCTAAAGAGGGCTTGATTGGGCCTTGAGATTTGTTATCTAGGCCCGTTTTCTGTGGACTTCATAGGAGTCTAAAGAAAGACCATTTGTGGGCTGTTGTATTCCTCGGCCCATGGGTTTTAGATCATAGCATAAAATGGGCTTTATAAAACAAAGCCCATAATAGTTCAGTTCGCAGATATTACCAAGGAAAAATTACATAAATTGGTACATTTTAATAAATAATTACTGATTTTAACAATTCATTACCATTTATAGCAATATTATGATAAATCTGCAATATGAATTAAAAGTGAATTATGTATGCAATATATATGAATTATAATTGTTTTTTGAAATATATTATATTTGTTTAGTTAAAATTTGACACATTGTATTATAATGTGTGATAAATTTATCGTACATCATTAAAACTTGTATTATATGTGATTTGTAATGTATTAAACTTTTATTATAAATGAATTAATACTGATTAAGTGAAAAAAAATATTGTTACTATAAACGGAAAATATTTTGTTACGTAAGTTTCCTATTACCATTACCTTTAGTTTTAGGTTTATTCAAGTCCATTCGTCATTGGACCCGAAAAGGAGGACGACGAATATTTGGCTAAATTTTAAATATATTTTTACAAGTGGTTAAATTCTAAATAGGATCTTATGACTGTGATGTCCATTGTATGCTAAATCCGACAATTTCTATTTTTTTTGCATTATAATCCGGTTTTAAAATCAATTTAAAGTAAATTTAACGATTCCAAATTAGCCAACTTAAAAATTTTAACCAGGTGGAAGAGCAAATTTAGCATATTAATCCATTGTAATTTTTGCTTTTTATGTACCAATATTCTGCAAGGTCATTTAAAAAAAAATCAAATTGTAAAGGATTATATCGAATCTTCCCTTGTTGAAATTAAGAAAGGAAAAATTACATGACTTAATACATTTTTAAAAATAATTACTGGTTTTAGCGATACTTTTTGTTTATTACCATTTATAGCAATATTGTGATAAATATTTAATATGTATTAAAAGTGAATTATGTATGCAATATATTTGAATTATAATTGTTTTTGAAATATATTTTGTTTGTTTGGTAAAAAACTGTCACATTGTATTATAAGTACGTGTGACAAATGCATTATCCATCATTAAAATTTGTATTATATTTGAATATTAAATTTATCTTTGTATATGTATTAAACTTGTATTATAAATAAATTAAAAGTGATCAAATAAAAAAAAATATCATTGCTATAAATAATAAATATTTTTTTATTATAGTATATTTATGTAAGTTTCTATTAATAAGTTAAGAAAGGCCCATTTCACAAATCATAGCCAACAGAGAAACTTTTCATTATTCAATCATGCATAACCAAACATGGAAATAGTCGAGTATACCAACGGGGTTGTGGTGAAGTGAATAATGATTGTAAAAATATTCTCTCATCTTTAACCAGAAGTTTTTTCGAGTACAAATCGTCTTTGCTTTTCCTCCAATATGAAACTTCCCGACACGTATTCAAATTTTATCAGATTTTAAAATAGATAATAGACACTTATGAAGACAAAAAGAAAATAGTCGATTACAAGAATTCAAATGTCCTTTTACTCATCGTATTTAGAAAGGAAATCATCCTAATTATGTAAAAGATTGACTTCAAATTAAATACACTCCACTTTTAAGGTGATATTGTTCGAAACAATTTTTTATAACCACTTATTCAACTTCTACGAGGGCAACTTCATGACATTCCGGTACAATGACTTCATTTATAAAGTATATTATATTTGATAAATCTATTCATCAAAATATAATTTTTCGCCCATCGTAGTACCTTAGTGCGTGCAATATGTTAATGTGTAGCTACAACAGGAAAATAATCCACAGAGAACAACAGTATATTTCCGCAGGGTTTCAGGCTTTTGACACCACTAGACAATTTACTCGACAACATTTTTTCCTTCTTAATTTGCAACAATCTCATCTTCAAAAATATGTCAAATCTCTTTTATTTAACTCTTCTTATATACTATAGTTTTGAAATCATTTTGTGTGAATTTCTCGTTATATATTTAATCGAACTTAAATGACTTATAAAATAGTATTAAAATTTTGTATGCGATCATATTGCTTTCTTTATATATAGTTAGTGGTGGAAAAATTATTATATGAAAATGACCAACCAAAATTTGGGTGAGGTTACTAATCCTACATTTTGAACCGTCCAAATTATTAATCATATAAAAGTTAGGTTAACTTGGTCTGAATATGTAGTGCAAATGAATAACCTTGTCAAAATATTAGAAAATAACTATATATATATATATATATATATAGTTTTATTTATTTTGTTTGGAACTAAGCAAATATAGAAAAATAAACAAAGATTTTAGAACTTCGTAAGAATTGGAGGGATTGGGTTGTTGCACAATGATGTTACTATTATCTGCCCCATTTTGACGTAATTTATTTCAGTTTAGGTATTATCCGTTTAAATTTGATCTCTTCATTTATTAACTCATTCAATTTTAATCGGCTTAAAAACATTTGTGTTTGTACTAGAAGATTTATCTGAAATTATATTCCTAGACTAGAAGACTAATGACTATCAATAATATGCACTAATGACTATAATACAAATTAAAAGTTTTATTTGAATAAGATTTCCACTTAACTCGAGCCCTAAAAATTTCCTAAACACTACACGTGCATTTCATTAGTAGAAAATTATGTTGGTCAAGGACATCGACATGACATTTGGGTCTAATCTTGAAAGGTATTAAACTGAATTATTGCTATATCATATATTTGCCTTTGTTATATATAGAGCCTTGTGAAACCAGAAATTTGTAATCCTTGATTTAATTAATTAACGAAACAAAATTACTTTTTTAGTCCTCCAGATACATAATCATTTTTGTTAGCGAGTATTTTACATTTCAATGTGAGACTTTCTAATGCTAATTCAAATTTAAACATCGAATGGAAAATTCTAAAAAAAAGTACAGATTTGATATGAATCAATCATGATGAAAATGATATAATGTGACCATGGGTCGTGGTGCTCCACCCTTAACCAGAGGTCTCGGGTCTCGAGACCTGAATACGAAGAAAATCCTGTTGGGAGTGCCACCCCTGAATTGGACTTCGAATTTAGCCGGAGCTCCTATGTGGACTGTAGACACCGGGTGAGAAATTAAAAAAAAAGACAATGATATAAGGTGAACTTAATAAATAAGACAGAAAAAGATCATTGTTAATTCCTATCGTGATACGATCTTAATTATATCCTGTAAAAGATAAAGATAATTCACTTTGTTAAATTGAATCAAATCTTATCGTATACCAAAAAATACTTATAATTCTTTGAGACTCTATTACACATTCTACTTGTATTTGTTTTTTTTTTTTTACAAGATCATACTTCAACTATTTCATTTTATTTTAATTAAGATAATATCATAATAGAGAAATATCGTGCAGTAAATATAATATAGATCTTATATTTTTTTTAAGAAATAAATAAATTTTGATATTTGATATTTGATACAGAAAGCAAGAAGAGACAAGACCTACTGTTGGATTTCATTAAAAAATTTGTGAAAGGCAAATATTCTCCAGACTTGAATGCTTTGTCTTCTTGTCAAGACACTCCCTTTAAATCCTACAACTTTAGACCTCCTTTTAAGGGCTCTTTTTCCAAATCTGTGTAACTTTGAGTTCCATAATTTAATTCTTTCATAAAAGTTGTCTTCAAATATTATACACATTTGTAATGTAAATATATATATATATATATATATGTGTCACCTAACCCTAAAGTAATATGTTGGTCTTTGGGTCAAAGTCTTAATTCTTTTTCACCTAGATACACCACACCAATATATATAATCTTTTCTTTCCAACAATCCAAAAAAGTGAAAAAAAAAGTAAGTGATTTTATTTGTTATTTTCTATTGTATGGATCATTAGTAAGCTAGAAAATATTATTTGAAGAATGTTTATATATCATATAGGCAAACCTTGAAGGTCGTGATGGGTAAGAGTAGGTCTTAGAGGAGATAATCAGCATGAAATGTCGTTTATAAAATTTATTTTTTCCGTACTCTAATGGAAAAGTCATTTTCTTTGTCGTTCGTAAGAAAAAGTATTTTCATTTCAGAAACGTTAGACCAACTAAAAATGAAAAAAAAAAATGAAAACCAAACATGTCCCTTATAGTACCTACCATGAAGTTAGGAGTAAGAAGTAAATATAATTTAATCTTTTGTGACCATATTGTAAATCTCGGAATCTATTCATAGCAGCAAATCAAAATTAGGAGTAAGTATTGTTTATGTAGAAATCAATTAGCAAATTAAAGATACATTATGATATGATAATGATAGTGCTAATTAATTAGTAGTACTATATGTAGTACCAAAAAAATGTTTTGACCTCGAAAGTTGACTGATTATTATTACTTGCAAATAATTAAAGAAGATTGTTTTGATTATGTGATGGTGATATGGAACCCTAAAGTCATCAATGATGACAAATTGCTTTTAATAAGATAATATATGTATATACTCACATATTCTCAAGAAGTTTTAATATATTTTTTTGAAAACAAAAGCACAATTAATAAAAAATAATAATTAATTATTGATTACTTAACTAAAATAGGGTATATTTGTGTTTTGAGTGTGTGACAGTGAATATACAGTACTCAGAGAGGAATATTCGATTTCTTTATCTTATTTTATTTCTATTATTCAAACATTTTAAATGATTTATCTTATATTAAATTGGGGATCAATGTCATATAACTTTTTAATCAATCAAACAATTAAATATTGTTTTAGAAAAATGCACTTACTTTGAATGAAAGGCCATATTTAAAAAAAAAAAACAAAAAAACTCAATAATTAGGCACTCGTGGGGACCAAAGAGTATGTGTGGAGTTCCCTACTTGAATTTTCTAATGTTTACTTTTTCATGTCTAAAGGAATATAAGTACAAAAACTAATCTTCTTTGGGATGTATATTGTACTCTTTTTTGAAAGTTAGTTGTTTCAACTTTTCAAATTATAGAGTTAATAATACAAAAATAAGGTGTTTAATTAATAAACATATTTTTGGTAGAGTAGATATCTTAATATTTAGTTATAAAGGTTGTGGTGGACGGAATGATATATACTCATTCATTTTTAATCAAAGTCACTTTTGTTAGAAAACATTTCTTTTTGATACGAACCCAAACTTAATTGAACTCTAATGTGAATATCTGACACTGAATAAGAAACAGAAAAAATAAAATACTAAGTTAAAAGTTTTGTGATTATACTTCTTTGATTAATTTATTTCATCTAGGAAGTGAGGTACATATAAGACCAAGTTTGATACGATATAGTTGGTTATACAAATTTTACTTTATTTAATTGAAGGTATAATTTATAACACCACACTTTGAATTCTGAATATTAATTCGTCTTATTTTATGAATCAAATGACCCTTAAAACAAGGCAAACATTTAAAATAATGATAATTTCAATTAATTAGTATTCGATTGTAAAAATTAAGACCATATCTGAGCTAAACTATTAACGATTCGAGGGAATGGAAAGTGACAAGGCAAAGAGTGGATCTTAAAACCATCATTGAAAAGCTAAGGTTTTAATCAAACGTTTGGTAGTAAAACATAAAATAGTGGAGATGAAATCTGAAGCAGAGAAAACAGCTTTTTTTTAAAATTATTTATTGAATCAATCTTTATTTTGGAAGATAGTGATTAGTGAGATTAAAGATTATAAAAAGGTGACAATTGCCAGTAAAAAAAAAGTAAAAGAAAAACGTAATAATTAAATTAAGCAGAAATCTACTTATAACCATTACCATGCATCAAAATATTCTTTTGTTATCTCTTTTTGTCAAATAGTAATTACCAAAATGTTATCTCTTTTAATGATCTGAGACATTTGAATGAAAATCACGAAGACTAACGTAAAATAAATAATAGCACATGTTACAAAAGATAATAATCTTTTGAGCCAGTTTAGTCCAACATAATTATTAATATATAATTTTCACGTTGTATTTTGGTCTAGTTTATAAAAACCCGTTATATTATTTCATATTGGTTGAAGGATTACGATATTACTCTTTTTTATATTCTTACATTATCTTTATACTACATGAACTAACTTTTAGAACTGAATTAGATTGAAAAGATTGATAACTGAATTAGATTGAAATAATTAATTATATTTGCAATAATTTTTTTTTAATTCAGGACCAAAAAAGTTTAATTATCTTGATAGAAAATCAGAGTTATCTTTCGATAATATTAAGGACATAATAAGAAGAACAATAATAATAATACTAAATAGAATTTTATATATATATATATATATGTGGGGAATACTGTTGAAAGGGTAAAAGCAAAAAGGGGAATTGGGATAAAAGCAAATATGAGTTTGCCCATACTCTGATGATCTCACATTCTCCCATCTTAAACTTTTTCCTCCAATTTAAACTTTTGTGGGACCTTTTCTTCTTAGTTATTATTTTTCGTTTTAATTTGTTTATTTGATTTTATTTAATAAATTTTTTAATTTTATAATTTTAAATTTTAAAAATACATAAAATATATTATATAATCTTTAATTATACTGTGTTAAAAATATTATGTAAAAATTAAGATAAATAAATTGAAACAAAAAAATTAATTTGTTGCGATTTAATTCTTTGATAGAATATTGACAGCTTAATCATAATTTATTTAATTATGTGTGTAACTAATAATTTATAAATTCTGCCTACTTTATATCATCTTACTCGAGAAAAAACATATCTCAGTTTGATCAGTAGACACAATGAGACAAAATCCTTAGTTTAAGAGAATAAAAAGAAGTACCTCCTCCCCAATTTCCTATGGAGTAATTAATTAATTAGTATTACTTATAACACTATAGTATATTTTTACATGGATCCTTCTTGAAGTTTCAGAGAAGAAACATAATATAAGGAATATATGCTGGAATGTGGATCTTAATATATACGATAGGCTTTAATATACATATTGTACCCCTTCGATTGTTTTTTGCCGTTAAAAAATTAGAGTATATATACCCTTTATATTAACAGACATATATATTTTATAATCTTATCTACCGATTCGATGTCGGATCGATAGATAAGATTATGCCACACATTCTTATTTAGTCTTCCATAATAGTGAAGAGCATATACGCTCTAGTTTTTGGACGACAGGGGCACTAATGTATCAAAAATATGACGAAGGATATCTGCATATACTATTTACGATAGTTATCGGGAATATATTTTTCCTTTTTCCCTTGATTATATATCTCAATAGAAAATAAATTTATATCATATAACAAAAATAAATATTAGAATGTTGATGTCATGGAAAGGTCAAATTGACATCATTATAAATTGGTAGTTACATAGTGTGGTATGTCCCATAGGGGGCTACTTCTCCTGAGAAAAAAAAAGTAGTACATTTTTTAGCAAATGGAAGTATGCAAAGTATATGATGACATTTCTCCAATATTTTAAAAATATATATTGGTCCCCTCCATTTGCTCATTATATTTTGTTTCATTAGTCTTCTCTATATAATTTTGTTCATTCTTCTTGGGTTTATACAAATGTATTCATTCTTCTTCATCAATCTACTTTTATTACATACACGTTGTTTTCATACACTTGAGACCTAGATGTGGTTCTCATTTAGTTCTACTCTGGAACGTAATCAAAAACGTTTTATCATTTTGTCCTTGTACTATTTTGAAACTATGCATCTTTTCATCCGATAAGGATCTTGTTATAATCGCGTGAGAATGTGAAGTATATTAAATAAGTGGATGAGATCTCTCTGTTCTTAACAATGTCTATGGTTCGAGGAAAATTACAATTTACTTCTTTATATTATGATTTTTCTTAGTACTAATAATTTTAATTCTCTTTAAATGGATCTTATGTGGTGTGTGAATTTGGATTAATCGGGCGAGTAACTGAATCAAATGAATAAAATAAACCAAGAAAAGAAAAGTATATACGCAATCAAAAAGTTAGTGTCACGATCCAAAGTCATGACACATACATAATGTTATTTCATTACTAGAAACTTGATTTCTTTAACAATATTGACCGCCATAAAAAGTGGAATTTCTTATAGTGGCTTAGACCTAATAGCTGTCACGGATTAGTAATATACAATGTAAGGGTCTAAGCC